>NC_056749.1:219876098-220033598 GCF_019279795.1 Protopterus annectens | reverse complement strand
TAATGACTGACATTCATAAATTTTAAGAGAGAGACTCCATTTATTAGCCATGCTTGCGTACTGGACCAATTAGTATAAAGTGATATGGATATATCCACTACTGTCTACTTCTGGTTGGACTACATACACTCTCAGTACCGTCTGGAGAAAGCAGTAGTTTCCTTCTGTAGTTGTGCACACTGGTAGATACATCCCTATTTCTTTGCTCTTATATTTAAAAAGTATGGCTAATTTTAAATTTTTTTATGCAGCTTATTTCAAAATTCATTCTTATGGCAAGGAATAAGAATGTTAACCGCACAGCAGGAAATGGCTCTCAAAAGAACAAGCAGGAACATTTACTGGTGATATTGATGTTTGTTTGATGTGCTAGTGGTCATGTCACAGAGCAACATGGATAACTGTTCTGACGGCAGTTACTTACCAGACGATTAGACCTCCAGGATCAAATGTTGTAGGCTTGTGTTTGAAAACATTGAGCAATTTCATGTTCCACACAAAATGGTGCTGTACATTTGCTTTTCAGAAGATGGTAGACATCCTTGCTGAAAATGCATACGTCACCTTCCTCTAGGGAAATGGACATCAAACTTTACCACACTATGCAAAGCTGGACCTGAATTAAGTTTAAATTTCACTCAACTCTTAAAGTGATATATATATGTGTGTGTGTGTGTGTGTGTGTGTGTGTGTGTGTGTGTGTGTGTGTGTGTGTGTGCACTTTATGTATTCATCCAAGCCCTGGATCTGTCATAACGTAAGTTGTTTCATAATACGATTAATTTCCCTGTGCCATGAATGGAACTACCATCTCACTCTTCTGTCTTGGAATTAAGCTCTCATATCTATAATTTTTATGTCAGCCTAACATAAGGATGTCCTATCGAGAGAGACATGTATAGTTACATAGGGGGCTATGTGATAGCTTACTGAATAGTAGCATTCTGAAGGTAAACTCCTCAAAATGTCAAAATACTGAAACTTTACAATGTTGAACTCAAAATAGCTATTAATAGCCTAAATTTACTACATATGTACACTATGCCATTTCACAGGAAGTCAACAGATAGTATCACGTCCTTGTTGGTGAATCTTGGAAATGCATGTTAACATGGATCCTGAAAGGGGGGGCACTCCTATATGCATAGGCATGCAACCCAAATATATCCCACAAGTTATTGTGCCATAGAGGTTATTTTAAGGGGTGTATGTTAGGGTATGATTTAATGGCTGCTTCAGTCCATCAGAGATAGGTGTCAGACCAAGGATGAACTTCCTATTTCCTACCACTGGTCCAGACTGTGTTTGAAAAGGGTTAGGGGAGGGCTCTGCTTCATGTTGATGAAAAGCCTATTCCACAGAATGTGGATTCTCTTGAGGTACATATCATATTAACATTTCAGCATTGTGCATTCGTTATTAATTGTCATGACTTTCAGTATAATGCTTTTCATTTAGTTGACAGACCCACACACACACACACACACATATATATATATATATATATATATATATATATATATATATATATATATATATATATATATATATATATATATATATGGATCTATGATACGTCAAAATCCCAAAACGGCAAAACTTACATTGACCATAGAATGTCAGAAATGCAAAAGAATGAAAGCTGACAACTTCAAAGTGCACAGTAGCAAAAATTGCGTTATTTAATTGTTGAAGCAGATGGATTCACTGTTCAGCTAAAGATGCTAACATAATGATGTCACAGATGGCTGCAGAATATCTCAGAACATTAGGCAACACTTAACATTTACAGATGTTGCAGACAGATAAAGAAGTGCTTGTTTTAAAGGATTACTAATACCACGTAGAAAGTGTATAAGAATATAAAATATTGAGCATGTAGATTAATGCACACTGAAAAGTGTAGAGATACTTAAAGCATCACTGCGGCAGTTTTGTTTTGTGGTTTACTTATTGCAGGCGTTTTTGTGCAAATCAGATTCTGTGTATGCAATTCGATAACGCTGGCTTTCAATCTTTTGCACTTTCAATGTTTTGGGGTTAACATTATGAGTTGTGGCATTACAGGATTTTGTTGTTATAATATAGATCCATATAGATAGAGAGAGGCATATATGGACATACAGGCTTAAATGTGTCAGTTTACACAAAGATTAACATCACTCTCATTGACCACTGTACATAAACAAAAATACTTTCTGAAAAATCAATTTGCTGAATTCACACAGATCAGAAAAGAAAACAAATGCTGTCTTTTTTGATAAGTTGTTGTGTCTTTCGGCTTTTCCCGGTTAGGGGTCGCCACAGCGGAACTCCGGTCCGCTACTGATTGGTAGTTGATTTTTACATGCTGAGTTACCAGCCCTGATGCACAACCTTCAACGAAGGTACGCCCATTCACGCATGTCTCCACGCAGAAGACGCTCTAGCTGAGAATCGAACCGGACAGCGTCTTACTGTGAGGCGACAACACTACCGCAGCACCACCACTGTGGTGTCTTTTTTGATAAGTAAATGCAGAAAAAATAAATAACCAAAACCCTAACAATATCACCAGATACACTTTTTTGAATAGTGATACTGCAGGGAAAAAGTTTTCTAAGTTAAAAAATTCTACTAAATGATAAAAAATCATAGGGCAATAAAACTCCTCTATTATGATTTTCGTGTAGAGTATTCTACGCTAATAGTAAGAACTTTTATCCCTTACAGGGATTCCTTCATTCTGTGAAATATTTAGTAACACAATGCTTAAATAGTTAAAGAACACACACACACACACACACACACACACACACACACACACACACACACACTAAGCTGATCAATGATTTAAACCCCCTCCACTAAAAAAATCCAAATTATTCAGTCCTGGAGAATTACATGCAGTCAGTAAGAGCTGTAAAACATATTCCCTCCAGTCATACAGTTTTTCAATTATATCTTTTCCATAAAAAGATGTTACAAATTTTTAAACGTGAACAAACTCCCCTCACATAATCTGATGTGCTTATGCAGTGTGCTAGCATCATCATATTTTGTGCTAAATAAATAAAATAATTATGATGTATTATTAGAAAATATTAACAGTCTTTAGTGGGATGGAAAATATAAGAGGAGTAAGCCCAGGATTTGTATCCACAACAGGTAGAACATTAAAACAATTTAGACTATAAAATGAATAAAAATCCAAAAGGAAAAGATGAAATAAAACAATGTGGGGCCTGATCTGCTATAATTTTGTTTTAACAGGAGTAGAAGATATAAATTTGAGGGGAAACTGCTGTATAATTCCTAGAGTATTTTCTTGTTAATCAAAAAATTTTATTTGTTGCTTTGTGCATAAAACCTACAGTGTTTTGTACTGCATGCTTTTCCAGAATGTTATCAAACAGAATATGTGAGCACTGTTATTCTATTAGATTTCATGCTGATGCTAGTTTTGATTTTTGCCTTGTTTTTTTTTCTAATACTTAACATTCAGTGTTTTTCAAGGTGTTTTAAGTTGATCTTTTTCACACATACACACACATATCTATTTCTACAGGAGGCAAAATATATATATATATATATATATATATATATATATATATATATATATATATATATATATATATATATATATATATATATATATATAGATAGAGGCATGTAAGACGCATACTAAAAAGACAAAAAGTGTTAATGTTCAATTTATTTGTTGACAGATATTTGAAACTGAAAGTGCCAGGAGTAGGGAAGTATGCCCTTTCTCCAGGGACTATGCAGTCTTAGAGTTAGTATATATAATTAGAAGGGAGTATAGGTGGTACATGAAGTTGTGATAACAGAGAACACTGGACTGCACCAGTGGTTTTTTTGGGTTCCTATCAGCATTTCAAATGTTGAAAATGCCGAATTTAATTTCATCGAACTGAAATGTTCGAAATCTCAGAAGAGCGAACTGACGGAACATCGATTTCTTTCCCAGGGAAAGAAATCTGTGGGCCGTCATCAGAGTTTGCTTTTTCCTCCACTGTGATGCGGTCTCAGAGTTGGTATATTTAAGAAGGGGGGTGTGGGGGGCACAGCCCCCACATTGGGTGGTGTGGTGGCTGAAGCACCCCACTTATGTTAGTGTTTCAAATCTTAAAAATGTTTTTGTTTTTTTTTTTTTTGCACGGAACACTGATTTCTTTCCCTGGGAAAAAAAATTATGTTCTGTCATTTCACTCTTTTGAGATTTCAAACATTTCAGTTCGATTAAATTGCATTCTGCGTTTTCAGCATTCAATATGCTGATATAGACCCTTTTTTTTTTTTTTTTTTTTTTTTTTTTTTTACAGCTCTCAGAATGTTACCGCAGGTACATTAACATCTAGAAGCTGCTGCATATCCATCTCACTCACAACTTTCAACTTTTTTTCCTCGATAAACAGGGTCAAAGCTAAAAATAATGGGTAGAAAACCCATTATTGTTTCTCATGTCTCTCAAGTGACCTCATTATGAGGAATATTCCTCATTTTGAGCCTTAAAAAGTCCATGTTCCTCACTGTTCCACATTTGAAGAGCATGCTATGTATTCACTGTATTTTTCTAATTAATGTCATGGATGCCAGACATGATCAGCAATAATGAAAAGTTTTTTTTACTTTTATTATACTTAGTGGCAGTCACTGTTTCAGTTGATAATGGCGAATACAGGATTTTGCATAACTACATTACTCGGTATTCTGGATTTACACTTACCGGCGGTCCAGTATTCTCCATTATCATCAAGGGGGGCTTGTTCCATTGTAAAAATGATGTGTTGTGCTTTGCTCCAAAGTTAATCCTCACAGTCTTAGCAGCACGCTGTTGACACTGTGCTGTTGTCATTCATGTCTCAACTTTTAGTACAGCTGATGTACAGAAACATCCACATATATATGTATATTAACATACTGGGCTTAAATTATGGGATATACACCTTTAAAACCATTGTTCAGGTATGTGCTTCACAGTTATTCTTGTATTAGACACTTGATGAGAAATTATTTGCCATTGCTATGATGTAAAAAAAAAAAAAAGAGAGTTGAAAAGCTTTCAGAGTTCAGCAGCCCAGTTAGGATTTGCTGTGGATGTGGTCTGGAACCAACTCAAATTAAGATTTCTTCTGTTGTTACAGAAGCTGTGTAGAATACCTGGCAGCATCTGTACCTGGGACTTGTATGCAGACAATCAGTTTCATTACAAGGGCTTGTATAAGACAATACTTACGATGTGGAAATGGACTGCAAGCTATTCTTTAAGGTATTGTTAATATTGTAAATAGCTGATAGAATTTTTTGGAAAGCTTAATTGAGCTATTTTTTTGTGTTTTACACAAATCTTTCAATCCCTTTTCAGACATATATGAAATATTTGTGTGTGCCCATATGTTTACTCTATTTTATCTCAGCTTTAAACTGCCTTGGATTAGGAGACTGCTGTTTATAAAGGTACCAAACAGTTATCATATCTCAAGGACACATATATATTTCTTGCTTTGAATGAAAACATTGTTAATTAAAGATTTATACTGGGTGTCACAGTGGAATTCTCTAAGATTATGCTGCCTTAATGATAACTTAATGACCGCTTTTTATCTATGACCCTGCTTCTAACCCTATAAACTGAAACAGCTTCAGACTGTGACCTGACTATAAACAGAAATCACTGTCAGTAAGCTCTCAATATATCTTATCTGTCTATATCCATGACAGTAAAACTCCCCAGAATCCCTTACTTCCTGAAAATGTCTGTGTAGTATACCCCTTTACAGCATGGCATACTTACCAGATTTTTAGTACAACACAGTTTCAAAGTACATTCACTGCAGTCCTGGATAAAACAAAGTTTAAAACATTGCAAATTACATTTACTCACATGCACACAACACACACATCATAACTTGAGATGGAGAATGTAGATATAACTATAAATTTTAATTTATGGCCAACCTTGTCAACCTCTTACAGCACAAAATCTGGACAAAGTCACAAATAATGTGGGACAAAAACCCAAAAACATGAACAATGTTTAAATATCGATCTTAGAAAGTTGACAGAATAACAGGTTTTGCATAAGCATGAGTTTACTGAAGGATATGAAGTCTGAAAATCAAATGTCTACCATTATTTTCTTATTTCAGTCCTCAATGATTTGCTAGTAATTTGCCAGAAAACTACAATTTTATGAGAAATGGATCACAAATATGAGTTGAAAATCTGGGCAGTTGAGAGTTATGTTCATGGCTGTGTAATCCAGATTCAGAAGGTATATTGTTGTATACACTGAGTGCTGTCTTAACTTCTTTTGAAACCCCAACATCCGAATTAAAATTTCCTTGGAGTAGAACATTTTTATTTACCCAGTCAGTGTAGATTGCTTACATCAGACTTGTAAGCACTGTCTAGAATTCTTTTCAGTGACTTTCTACTTGTAGCTTGGATGTGTTGAACCAAAATGCCTTAATTGCATGGTCACATCTATCCTTTTATCTTGGCACAAGCACCAGGATTGAGATTTGTGACCGTACCCCAATGTAACTCCTGAGAAATTCACCTCCTGTATGAACCACATACATTGTTTCACATTAAACACAACTGCATCAGTTTTACTGAATATGCATTGTATGCATTGCACCACTACTGTGGAAATCTAGCTTGGGTCTCTGGTGTCTATTTCATCTTTTCTCCAGTTTTATAAATAAGCTTACAGTAGACCTTTCCCGAATTCCAATCTTACTATACTCTGCTGACATGGTTATCTTCCAGTCCAAATACACAAACCACTAAATTCAACATGATCTGCAAATCTGCAAAAAAAAAAAAAATATTCTCCCTCATTAACTGGCTCAGTAGAAAGAGCTATTACTTCACTTCTCAAAAACTAAAACTATTTTCTTTGGAACATCCACTAAAAGGCAAAAGAACTCAAACTCACTCTTGAGCACTTTAACAACGCCATTGAGCAAGTCGGTACTTTCAGAGGTATTCTTCTAGCCCGACTTAAGTACTTCCTACCTCTTGTAGCATCTGCCTCTAAAAGAAACTCTACCACCATCCAAACACTCTCCAACTTCATCTGCCGCTTCATTAACCTTTCCCCACAGTATGGACACCACTGTGTTACACTAGCAAAAACCAAATGGCTGCTAGTTCAGAAATGAGACAAGCTACACCTTTGCTCTCTTTTCCAGTTCCTGAAAGAAAACTCCTGCCCTTCACTTTCCTCTGTCTTACATCATCCATCATAAAACCTTAGATTAGACATTCAGTGGTCTCTCTTGCAAGCATCTAAAACCAGACTTCAGTGCTTTGTCCACTTTCTACTCTTAGAGACAAGCTCTGAAGGGATCTTCCCTCCAATCTTAAAGACCTCTATAACTACCCCTACTTCTGGGCAGAACTAAAAGAACATTTCACAGTACAAGCTGCTTGTAAATGTTCTGTTTCAGGTCACATAACCTTGTTTCTCTAATCTCTGACACATACTGCTTATCACTTTCACCATAGCATCTCTTCTCTTATCTCCTAACATGTTGCTACTCTAACATATGTAAATATTATACATAGTGGTTTCTCCTGACTACCTTGTTTAATCATTTTTGTACTGTATATTAACTATTATTTTGTTTTCATTGTATAAATTATTTTTATTTTTAACACGATGTATGTTCACATTCTGGGCTGAGATTGACATTAGTCCAATGGAATCAGTCCTCTATACCATTTAACAAACTCTAAATAAATACATACATACATGGGTTTCAAGGGAGTGCATGCAGTATAATTCAGCCAGCCCATACTATGGAATAAAGTCTGCACTGCATATTTAGGTAAATAGATTAGTACTAGGCTAATTGCCCTTGTGGGCCATTTTAAGCCTAGCCAATTACTTCATGTGAGAATCAAACCCTGCACCTTGTGTCTGCAAGGTAAGCAACTTAACCATTATGCCAACCTCCCAGCCTTATTCCAGTATTTATTTAACATTTCCCCAGCAATATACCTACACTCAAAGTGAAATTCCTGAATCTATTTCTTGAACACATTAAACATTTGTTTATGATCACTAACCTTTTTAATAATCTTTTACATTATAACCAGTAAACATTTTTTTTGCTGGGAGGTGTGTCTCTCACTGGATCCTCACACCTGTCTACTACTATTAAATTCTTATTCCAGTCTTCACTAAGTCAGATAAATTTGAATGCTTGGCTTTCCATTTATATGAATATGACCTTTTTCCACACCTTATGCAACTTTGTACTTTTAATGATAGAAGTGGAGGGGAATAGCCTTCTACATGGGGTTTTAAGGGACTATTCCCTGTTTTGCCTAAAGGACCCATTTAGAAATGTAACCAATTCACACATTTATAATCTTAAAAGTATTAACACATTATTCAAACACAGGTAGCTTAGCCTGTCTGACTGTTTAACCTTTTACTAAGTAGCCACAGAAACAGATGCTATAATATAAGTAAATGGTAACACAAAATGTTTGTATTCACAATTAATCATTTCTCAATTTGTTTTACGGTGTAAGAGAGCTTTTTAATTTAAGTAATGTGAAGTAGTGAAATGACTTCATCATAGAGTATCTGAGATAACAGTAAGTGTTGTGCATAGCTATAGCTGGTGGCCAGTATTCACAGCTGAACTATGAAGTATGCACTGTTCTTCAACTAAAAACAAGATCAAGCAGGTAGGTAGTGACTCGCAGAACCATGCAGTATAATGCTACAGAGCAATAAATTGTAATGCATAGAAAAAAGGATTGCAAATTAATATGCAATGAAATGCAAATGAAGAAGCAGAATCTGATTGCATCATGACATGGATGTGAGGATTTGTGGAAGCTAATTACATTTCATAGTCATCAGGCATGAAGGCTTGCAGGCAGTTGTGTCTAAGTATAAAGCGAAAAGAATGCCAACATTTGTAGAACTGCAATATCAAATATACTTAGAGTGGCACATCTGTCATGCATCAACATCTTAGCAGCACCACTAGTGTTCTCATGAAGTTATGATATGGTAGCACAAAGCACCAGCAAAACTGGTGCTAGGTAAGGTTACTTTATACTAGTTGATAGACCAAAAGATTCTGGAATGATTTTGAGTGGAGAGATGCATTATATAGGCATTGGTTGTTGGTTGACTTCTTATGGCCCACAAGCATGGATTGGAGTAATGCATGAAATCCCCATGTCCATTGAATATCGGTCTCTGTAGTCGTTAACATTCTAGCTACTGAGACCTTGCAGACAAACTGGGGACACCTTATGTGTATCACAGGCATTAACTTGTAGAGTATTCAAGATGTTCCTCAATAAAGTGCTATCACAAGTGGATAAACAGATCTGTTTTTTCCAATACTGCAGCGGAGAAAGCCACCACTATATATGGCTTTTATGATATCATCTGCATCCCTTAAGTGCCGGGAGCTATAAAATGTAGCATCCAAAATTTTCAGATTTTATTACATAATAGCACTAGAGCTAGAAAACAGACCAGTTTCAGCTAACAAGCCATCTTCAGTGTAAAACATTTTTTACACTGAAGAAGGCTTGTTAGCCGAAACCGGTGTGTTTTCTGGCTCTAGTGCTATTATGTAATAAAATCTGAAAATTTTGGATGCTGACTATGTGGTGCTGGCTTTTGTTTTTTTGATTCTCATTGTTGAGCCATGCACTGATCTGTTTCTGGCATGCCCTTTGGGAATATGAGCTATAAAATGTACCTATGTGGTAGTAGACGCCCGCAACTGGTGACCATGGACAAAATTATATCAATAGGACTGGCGACTGTTCCATCAACTGCCACTTATTGTGAAATGCACAGGGGCTCCTAACTAGTGTGATTCCTGCACATGACATACACATCATCACAATTACTGCTTCCTGCACAAGAACATCCCATTGGGCAGCCTAATATGTAAGAGCAAGTACAACAGTGCATCTCCTTATCTACTGCAATAGACAGTATGTACACATCTCACCCCACACAGTCCCTACTTCCATGTGTCACAGGTGATGCAGAACACCTGTTAGTGCCCTGTTTTATAATGGATGTATATAACCAACAACCTATGGCTGAACATCAGTAGTGCAATGCCCATACCCAATCTAATAAAACAGTAGTGTGTGTGTGTGTGTGTGTGTGTGTGTGTGTGTGTGTGTTCCTGAAATACAGTTCAGCTATTTGGATACAACTGAGCATCTGTAGCACATTGCATGCTATACAGTATCATCCTAAGGAATGAAGCACCTTAGTCATCATTATTGGGCCTCTCCACTCCACCAAGAACAGGACCTGTCATAACCTCCAGCACAACATTATTCACTGCTAATAATGACACTTAAGGTGAGTAAGCTGTAGACACACCACCAGATGTCAACACACACAGTGTATGGAAGCACTGGCAAAGCAACAATGGTTAGTCCACTTCTATGGGACCTGATGTGCTCACTGACAGTGTGCTGTCACACAGAACATGATGCATGCATGCATGTAGTGTTCTATAGATTGAGCTGGGCAGTGCATGGTCATGTCACACTTTCAATTATACATCTCCACTTGCACCACACAAGAGGGATGGTGGTGCTTGTCATATAAATCATCATTTGGACAGGTGCTTAGTGACATATAGACCCACAACCATTTATGCAACCTAGGGATGTGGGTCTACTGGTTAATAGAGGTAGAGATGCGGGTCATGGAGAGGTGGTTGTCAGTGTCTTTGAGGAGTTCCTCTGTTGACTAGATGAGATAGTCAGTATGGATAGGTGCAGTGTAGCCACTGTGAAGGCTAGCTGTGATGGATGTATAAAAAGTAGGTCTTGTGATGCTTCTAGGATATGCACATATAACTGATGTAGAGGAGCTGCAAGACTCATATTTGGCAGAACTGGTGGAGCAGGACCTGTGGCGGTGCATGTGACGTACCATACCCCCAAGCTGCTCTGCAGTTTGGCCAGCCCTGGCATGGGGTGAGGTACTGTGATACCCTGAATGTGTCTGGTGCAGACTATGCATCCCCTGTGATAGTCACGTATATGGCTGTCATGGGAATGCAAATGCTCTTCGCCAGGAACAGGATTAGGGTATGAAAAGTCGATGGTGGCACTGTTTATAATCCACACAGAGGTGCACACTGATATATATGTGCCACCACAGACAACAGCAGCTCAGTCATGGCATCATCTGTGGACTCTATTGGTGATATTGATAGTGCTGGGTAACATTAAACTGAAGGCCATGAACCATACTGAAAACCTCTAGGTCAGAATGAACAGTTGTAGACTGTTCTCATACTATAACCCTACACATCCATTGACTGAGGTTGAGGGCTGCTCACATGTCTGCATCCAGTTATTATGCTGGTTGATGTCTAAATCTACTAGTAGCCTTACAGTGGATATTTGCATGTGAGATGCCTTACATTGGTCTATGGCTATGGTCCAAAACTTGCAGTGACAGTGCTTTTAGTCACAGGGGTCTCCCCTTACAGGATGTGCAAACTGCCATGCTGTGCATCCTCTACAGCAGCAGATATGGGACTGGACACAATGTCACCATTAACAATGAGTGTAATACCACCCAGAAGGCCGACAGGCAGTGTCAGTGCATCCTGGAACAGTCAGTTGATCTATGTGTTGGCATGATCATCAGGCCTTTTGCAGGTGCTGACTTCAGCCTGCTGTCCTCGCCTAGCTTCTGCAGGTACCACCATATCAGTGATCTGTTCTGTGATTACACTGTAAATAAAATACCTGCGTGACAATGCCCACTCATCAAGCAGTGATGCACTCTGGAATGTATACAAATGACAGGTGAATGCATTTTGGTAATTATCATATACTTGCTTGTGTTCATAGTTCATATATCTGTACTAGATTATTAACCACTAGGGTCTTTATAAGCTTAGCCATGCATCCCAACCCAGTTTTGTCCTTGAATACATTGGATGCCTATATGGTGGGGCTATGTTAGTAATGAGGTAGCTAAGGGTTGTGCATGTGTGGGAGGTATGTTAGTTTGGGAACAGTTAACTTACTGTTGGCTTCTGTCCATCAGAGACATGCAGGTCAGATCAGGGGTGAATTTAAGATTTCCCATCCGAAGATCAAGGTTTCACTTGAAAAGGATCAGAGATGAACTCCGCTTCATTTTATTTTATTTTATTTTTATTTATTTATTTTACATTTGTTAACAGGGTTAGTCTGGCTGAGCTTTTGGCTCATTTTCAGCAGAGACCCGGGGAGAAAAGCTCCTCAGGACTAGAAAACAATTTTATTGCATTTTAGTAACATAGTAGTAACAATCAGCTATAGGATCTTACAAGCAAAGACCTAAAGAGAAAAAAAAGCTCCTCGGCTCATAAGCAAGGGTATGGCATCTAGGTCCAACAAAGCTATAAAACCACTCAACTCAGTCCTTGTCCTCCTTCATGTGGATGGGGAGCCTGTTCCATAGTGCATGGATCCTCTGAGATGCATATCGGTCTCTCCAGCATGTCTTATTTATGTCACAGGCAAAGTTAAGGTCCTTGGATTTAGTGTTCCTGGTGCAGTTTGTTTTTCAGATATGCAAGAGGCCATCAGAGTTGAGTCTGAGGATGCCTGATATGCCAGACAAAGATCACCTCTAATTAACCTATAGGAGACTGTGTAAAGAGACAGGGCCTTAAGGTATTCTGTGTAAGACAGGATATTTGTATCCTGAATTCTCCTGGTGGAAAACCTTTGAAGGCATTCCAACTGTTGTAGGTACCTGGTTAGGAAAATGCAAAAAGGGGCATAGCATTCGATGATGAGTCTGACAAGGACTGAGTTGAGTGGTGTTATAGCTTTGTTGGACCTAGATGCCATACACTTGCTTATGAGTTAGGCGACATAGAATGACTTTCTTACTATCTTGGCTACATGTCGGTTGAAGGCCAAATTACTGTCAACATATGTTCCCAAATCTCTAACTATTAAATCAACTTTTAAGGGTGTTTATTCAATGGAAAAGCTCAATCAGACCCCCCCCCCACAACTTGCTGTGAGGGAAAGGTTAATTTGCTTTTGCTTTCTTGTATCGTGTATTTCTTTATTGCCTTCTTCTATTTTGTATACTGTAATTTGTTTTCTTTACATTGTGTTTTACTTGTATTCAGCTTTTAATTGCATATTAAAACTTGGAAACAGACCACACCTGTATCTCTTGTGAGTTGCACAGAAGTCTTTTAAAATTTGTTTTGCCACCCTCCCCCCACACCCTATTGCTTTTGTGTTCTTAAACACAGCTGCCTTTCTAGTTGCCTGCCTCTTATGTTAATTTGACCACATATCTCCTTCTCCTCTCCCCTTTCACTGGCTGTTTCGTTTAAGCACAGAATTATGTTTTTGTGAAATCACTTCCCTTCAGCTGTTTAAATTTATTGGCCATCCATCTGTATTCCATAGATCCAGAATACAAAATTGCCCACCCCCTTTCACTCTATCTTGTTCTTTTAAAATTAATGGCTCTCCACTTAAACAGTTAAAGCTTAACTTACCCCCTTTTTTATATCTAACTGTTTAGTGCACACTGCAGTAGTCAGGATATTAACCCATTTTTTTCATCTTACCTTTAGACATCTATTGCAAGACCACCAGTTATTGGACAGCACACATTCTGCCTCTCAGTAGTCATCTGGGGATTAGTGCCTCTGTTTTCTCCTGGTGAGAGAAGGAGCACAGAGATATTATTTTCTGGAGACTGCTGATCACCAGAAAGCATAGTAACTGCTTCATAGGTGACAGCTTGGAATTTGTGCTTATATTCTACTCCTGGTAAGAGAAGGAACAGAGTGCATTGATTTCTGACTGTTTCTGGCTGGGCAGTGAGTGTCTGTGCTTGACATTCCTGATTGGTCTGGTTGCTATTGAAGGCACCTATTAGGAAAAGGCTGCAGACCCTTGTATCAACTGGGACAAGACTGAGGATCACCAAACAGGCTTTGGCCTGCTTCTCATTTTGGGATTGGTGTTAATGTTTTGCTTCTGGTGAGAGAAGAAGCAAAGGAGTTTTGCATCCCAGAAAAGTAAAGATATGGTGAGACCAGCACTAGTAGTAGCCAGGCAGTAGCCATTCACTCGACTCTCCTCTTTTCATCATTCTTGACAAGCTAATTCTTTGTTTTCAGTAAGTACTGCTTGATTTGTTTGTAACTTCAGAATACCTGTCTAAATACTTCATCCTTAAATTTTCAGGATCTATGTACCCTGTACAGACACAGACACCTCATGTGACATTTTTCTTGTAAAAGCACCACTGAAATTTCACCAATACCTAGTTCCACACAGGCCAACTAGTTTGCAGTGACAAGCACTGTCCCCAGAGTTGCAAGCTGGATACTTCTGACATTGTTTTATATTCTCAGTCATCAGTCCAACTGTCTAATCAATAAAAAGGGTCTGGTGCCATGAATATGAGTTTTCCCACTATCTCCATTTTCAGCTTGGTGGATATGGCCATTCTGTGACAATTTGCAAATTGCCTCATGTTTACTGATAATCAGTTAATTTGCAAGCAAACTGATATGGTATGTGAGAAATGTATTTGCACAATTGCACTGGAGGCAAAGCTTTCAGCTAAATGTACTCCTAATATCAATAAGGGTGTCAGTAGTACACATGCTGCACCTATCACACACAATTCAAAGCAGACATAGAGACCGGTATATGATGAGGCACTTAAATGTAACCTTCAAAAACCCCAAAGACCTCCTTGATGAAGCACACATAACAAATGCCCTGAGCAGCCCCAAATGCACTCTTTCAAAACAACACCCACATCAACACATAGAGCTACATCTCATGGAGCCTGTACTACTAAGCCCATAAGGTAACCCGCCACACAATCCAACATTCTGGTCATTGAACACTCCATTGTGAGACACACTGATATACCTCTCACCAGGTTGAGTAAGGAGAAAGTCATGGTCATTAGCTTATCAGGGGCTAGGGTGCACCACATTATGCACACACTCAGGTCATTGGCCCACAAGTACCAGTATGACTCAGTCATAGTCCATGTGGGAATAAGTGACTGGGAAGTTGTGAATGCCATTTCATGCTTCTTTTTTACTCTACACACTTAAGGTAAAGTAACTGCTTCTGTTTCATTGTAATAAAGCTGTGGCTAGGGAAGGTGTGTGGAGTGGGGGTGCCTAACTGTAGGGGAGTTGTCCATCTCATCCCATCACAGGCTGTTAGCCCTCACCAGATGCCTTGTTTACTCATCTAGTGTGGCAGCATATGGTACAGATGACCACTGACCTCATGCTAGCACTGACGGTTTCCTTGCATTATCGTCTCCTGTACTTGGTTTTGTGACTCATTGAACTGGTTGTCAGATGCCATCAGGCCACTAGGGATGAGTGTGGCCCAAGTTATTGGCCTCCTAGCCTGAGGAATTCCATCTACTGGGTGTCAGTAATGTCTATCTAGACAGGTTGGCAGCTGGCATCCTGCCCATATTCCACTCTCTGCCCAATCTTTTGTCGACCCACTGTTTGTCAGTTTCTGTGTATAATGCATTAAATATGGATCTTTTCCTGCAGAATTAAATATGTGCCATACCTTCTCCCAAAACCTGTTTTACCTTATTGTATCCTGCTGTTTGTTCCCCTGCTTGCTGCAACCATTTTTATACTCTACTCCTGTTTACACTTCATTCATGGAACCAGTAACGAGTCCAGCTTGCTTTGTTCCAGTCCTCTGGTCTTTCTCATCTTATAAATGTTCCTTTTTTGTTGGATGCAGTGGCAGATGGCCTTTGTGAGCATCTGCTAGCACTAAGTGCTGATGTTATGACGGATTTTTGCTAGGGTCTCACAAGACGTCATGAGGCTACTACCTTTCCCTTCATTGATTGCTCTGTACTACATCGGCCGGCTTTGCTTACATTTCCCCTCCACCTTGTTTACCTTCTAGAAGTGCATCTATCTGCCTACTTATTCAGTAGCCCCTGTATAATTATTAGTATTTACTTTGCAGAGCAGTGTCTTCTCTGTGTGGTATAACACATCCATTACCCTAAAATACATCTGTTTGAATATAAGCCAGCAAATCTGCTCATTCTACTTTAGGTCACGGGTACAGATATATAAATAATTTATCTGCTGCTCTCCCACTCACCAGTTCTGAAAATAGACTTAGATTACAAGCATGCATTTAGGGTATTCACTTTTTCAGTATTGTAGAACTTTGTGATTCTTGCTTCATGTGTTGTCTGTAAGGAGTGTTGCATTTGGGAAACCATCATAGCACCTTAGGAACACACACACACACACACACACACACACACACACACACACACACACACACACACACACACACACACACACACACACACACACTTAATCTTTCACAAAAAATACATTATGTTCATCCAAATTTCTTTTTGCACACACTTTGCCCCACTGCCAGTTGACCATCTGACCCCTCCCTGACAATTGGCCCATTCATTCACCACCACTGGGATAAGAGTTGACTGGGGGGAGTGCAACATTTAGACAGTCACTAGGAGTGGTTTGATGACTTTATTCTTAGCCTTGTTGAATCATATTCTGAAAAGCTAATCCTAGAATCTTCCAGTGAGGTAGAAATGCAGTTTGGATTCAGGAGATGGCACCATTATGAACCCTCTTTTTGTATACGCAGACAGATCAATGAATAATGTGATGACATTATCCTTTTAAACATGACAATTTTCAAAAGCTTTGCTCTTTTAACAGTATTGACAGAAGGGTGTACTGGTTCAAATTCTTAACAAGAGAGACCAAATCTTTTTGTGGGTGCCCCAGTTTACACATTTTAATATGCTGAAGGCCAGTACTATGCAATAATTTCTAATACTGGCAAAATTGGAATGCATACCTTTCCATCTAATGCCTCATTCTCAATCTGAATCTCATTCATTGTAGGTATTCCTTTTGTGAGATTGAAGGCTTGTTGCTTTGTGATTTTTGTGACATTCTTCTCCTGAAAGGCAAACCTATTAAAAAAAAAAGTGATAATTAGTAGCTTGCCAGCACAACAGTAATAAGAAGCAATATGTCAAATATATGCAAAAGGGTATGAATTTGAGAAGGGTGGATGGAAGTGTGGGCTGGGGGAGAGGTTCTGCAAGGTGCATCACTATGTAATATGGCAAGTTTGCTGCAGTGAGCCGGTCATCCAGACCATGGCTGATGATCTGTAATTCTTAAAAATATATATATATATATATTCATGTCAGTACTATCAACAGCACAATCCACTGGGTTTCTGATGTAACATATGAGAGACAGTGGTTCCATAAAGGGTGTGAGTTAAAGAAATGGGTTATACTCTCCATTAGCATGTTGGGCAGAGTAATGGGATGAACAGTCTAACTGCAGCCCTTTGTGTAAACTAAAAAATAATTATGCATAAAGGGTCTGAAACAACATGCATGTATTGATCAATATGAGAGTGAGTGAGTGTAGAGATTGGGAAAGACCTCTAAATGCCAACGTTTCTGATGAAGATAGAATGCGGGCCCAGACTCTCACTGGGTCAATGAAATCTGGAGTCTTTTACATGATTAGGGTGATCAGATGTTTCAGTCAGTATAAGGATACATGTGTGGGTCTGGGTGGGAATGGTACATTGGTTAGTATGTTGTATGGAAGCAGAACCAAAGACTGGAGAAATGGTGAAGGTATAGTTCAAGACACCATTGCAAAGTGTGGACTCTGGAGTATAGGGGATAGAAAAATGGTTTCAGTAAGTAGAAAAACTAAGAACAGTACCACAGTAAGGTTAATCAGGGTTTTGGAGAAGTAAGGCATATGGGATTGATATGGAGCAACACTTTAGAAGGTCTCTGCTTTATGTATGTAAGAGCTGTTTTTCTGGTTATGGTCTATATATTAAGGTCATTATATTGTCGTCACTGATATGGAGGATGAACAGACACTATATTAAGGTCATTATATTGTCCTCACTGATATGGAGGATGAACAAACACTATATATTAAGGTCATTATATTGTCATCACTGATATGGAGGATGAACAGACACTCTGTCATGAGCCATGCAGTGGCAGTTATTTTAGCCTTACAGTGCTTTTCAAGGAACTCACAGCTGCCAATTAATCTTGATGAGTGGATGGGAGATCGTAGGTTTACCCCGGGTATCACTTCTGTGTCACTGTTAGACAGAGGCACAGTATACTAACCTCGAAAAAGGGCATAGCAAAATTAATTTAAAATGGGTGGCGAAAGCCAAACACACTCTGGCTAGGCTTATAAATGTCCTAGGGCAGATAGCCTAGTATGAACCTATGAACCTATTACTAAAGCATATGGGATTCAGTAATATGGCTGGCCTATACACCACAATTAGGATGTAGTAAGCAGTGTTGTGTGAAGTATTACCATAATAATTTACCTTTAAACATATGTCACTGTAGCAATAAGTTGTAACAACTGGGTTTATTCACTTCCTGGTTAACATGTCCCCGACAAAGTATTTCTAAATATTGTCTTTTTTTCCCTGACAGAAACCAAGGATGATCCCACACCTAATTAATCAAAGTAGCCGCGGTGGTACATCGGTAGCATTGTTACCTTACAGCAAGAGGTTCTCCTGTTCGATTCAGGGCTGCAGTGCTTTCTTTGTGGAGTCTGCATGTCCTCCCTGTGTTCGAGTGGCCTTCAAAAGACATGCGTGAATGGGCGTGCCTTTGCTGAAGGTTGGGCATCGGGCTGGCAACTCGGCACCATAAAAATCGACTGCCAATCATTAGCAGACCAGAGTTCCGCTGTGGCGACCCCTAACCGGGAAAAGCCGAAAAGACAAACGGCTGATTCCCTGCTTTATTCAATTCCTTCAGCCTAGACCCTCACACAGAAGTATTCCTGTGGTAGGTAAATTTCAGTGCTATCCATCACTTGAAATGTAGAATAACTAGAAACATTGTGACTTTCTGTAGCAGGATATATTGTAGTTGAATATAATAAATATATATTTGTCAAGTATAACAAAATGCAGCACAAAAATATATGAGATATACGTTAAAAATGCTAATATTTTCATAGATAAAAGTAATGAGGTCCAGCACTAAAATGCCTGTAGTTGAGTGTGCAACAGTGTAGCATGGGTTGTTAAGGGGATCACTAGCGCGGTTATTGCACAGCATTACATTGGTTGGTAGGGCATCAGTGGTGCAGCTATTTCCAATTCAGAGACTTGTGAAGGAATTGTTAATGAGCTTTTGCTCCATGCACTCTTCCATGTTTTCTGAATTACTAGTGCTAGATTTGCAGCAGTAATATAGTTCCTAGTACAGCGCTAACCTTTCTGAATACCTCCCTTTACATATATTATGTATTCAGCATTAATATCACGGTATTAATTATAAGGAGTATTTTTGCCAGTGATATCATTCTAATTAGAGTCAGTCTTCACAAGTAAAAAGTAACTTTTTCCAGATTGCAGTCATTTTGTTAAATAGTGTTTATATTATCATAATTCATATGTACTGCCTAAATTTAGATTCCTAAATATTTAAAATGTTTGTAGATTCAGTTATAGTTCTGCTCTAAATGTGAGTATAAATTCTGAGTTATGACGTGTAGTTGAATTATAATCATTGTATTTGGGATTAGATATGCTTTCAAAAAATGTAGGTATCTATGCAGGTTAATATACAATTAACGTATGCTTAAGTCAATAAGATGTGATCCAAAACATATATTTTTGATTACAAATTGGTTAATTTAAATCATTTGATATGAGTATTCTGACATACATAATTAGCTAATGGTTCCACCACTACTGCAAAGAGAAGTGACAAAGACAGTTTTGATTTCTTACCTTGTTTATATTTATTGCTTGTGATAAATAACGCCTTAATTTGCTGTACAATTCTGACATGTACCTTCACTTGTTTTATACACTTATTTGGAAAGCCATAATATACTGACCGGGTTATAGTTGTCTTCTAGAGTCTAAGAGGTCTATGATATCTATAACAAATATTGCAAATGCACTATAAGAATGAAAATGAATAAGGTTTGGACTGTTTGTTGGAAGAAATGAAAATATATAACATGACTGAGATCTGTAGAGAAAAACAATATTTGATAATGTTACATTTTAACCTTTAAAGATTTAATATTTGGCATTTTACATATATTTCACTGGTAAGTTTTTTAAAGACAGTGAAGGTTTACATGGAGTAGTATGCCTTTTTATTGCTATAATTGCAAATATAGAATTTTGAATGATAGATTTGAAGTTCTTATTTAGAATATGCATGAATTTGAAATATTTCATGTTTAGTCATAAAGTAATTATAAAAGGGCACAAAAGAGAAGATTAATAATTCATGAAATTGATGTGGAAGAAAGAAGAGACTGCATAATATTAATTCTGTATGGCTAATAAAATATAAATGCACAACACAAACACAAATATATATATATATATATATATATATATATATATATATACACACACACACACACACACACACACACACACACACACACACACACACACACACACACAAACACACACACACTCTCTCTCTCTCTTTCTTTCTCCTTCATCTCTATTTTGATTCTAGATGATTGATAGATGCATTGTAAGGAATAGTGAATACCTTTTACATGTTTTGTAAATAGTGTATATAGTTTTGTCTATGACTTCTCAATGAACATTTGTAATGCAGACATTCAGAATAATGGACATGAAAACACTGAAACACAGAATATTGACATGTACTGAGCATGCATCACGGATAACATTGGAGCAGGGTAAATCAAAGCATATTTCTGTAAGGGAGAAGCCCTCCCTGCACCCTCCCACACCCTTTGCTAATTATATATACTAACACAGAGATAGTACAATCCCTGGGGAAAGGGAATATTCCCCTACCCGAGGAATGTTAGCTTTGTGCACATTAACCAGGTGTTCTGATTCACCAAATAGTGTCGACCAAATAGGTGTTGAGATTGTACATGTCTGACAGGCAGTATGGAATCCAGTTAGTTTAGGTATTGGTAGAAATGCTGTTTTTATTAATAGCTGATTAACTGTGCCATTTAAACTGAAATATATTTGATGTGTAATTCCTATATATTAAGCTGCATAAATGCTTGCGACTCGATCAGAAATTTAATAAAAAAACTTTCAGACAAAAGAGGGAGAAAGAGTGACAGAAAGTAATATGAATAGACAATGAATGTAGTACATATTTTGTTTATTCCTTGCAAAGCAGTCATTTCACTTATGATACTACTTGCATGAACTTTCTTAATATATGAGTTCTGGAATAATGCCACTTATGCTTTTAACTATTATCTTGTGATCTTGTTCATAAACCGACATTAGTAAGCAAACTACAATCCTAGTAATGCTTTATAACAAAGCTATGATGTTCAGAACAAATAAAATGCTTAATGCTTGGAAGGACCTACACCAGATTTGACTGCGAACATGTACATTTACTGCTACAGAAACATTAGTGACCCTGCTGTTGGAGGAGTCAGGCAGGAAGGATAAGTTCCACATGACTCCCCTGGTAGATGGGCAGGGTTTGCATACACTCGTGGGCACATAGTGTGGTGCAATCCCTCTGCTGGGGATCTCAGAGGCAGCTACTGATGATGTGGGGGAGGGCAAGCCTACTTGAAGGACATGTTCTTGTAGAAGTGAGGGGATGCCCTTCATGGATAGCCCTCTGTATATCTTTTCTGGGTGACTGTGAGGACAGGGATGAGGTCAATAGAGATATTACAACTATATAATGAGATCTCAAAATTCAAGGGTGATTTGTTTAGTATTCTGTGCAGTTAATGACCCAGCACCCCTTGATCACCCACACCTCAACAAAACAAATGGCTCAGAAAAGACTAGCTAAATACATGAGCCCCCATCAGCAAATAAGGCACACTGGAATTGTAGGTTTATTATTCAACACTTTGCCACTCATGGAATAATCTTCCATTGCATATAACGGAGAGAGATTGCTTCAGTTCCCTAAAGGCAAATCTTGATAATTGTATGAGCACCCATACCTTCAGCCCTAACCTGACTTACCTTGCCCTTATGAATGCAGTTGGTTCCCTAAATGGATCAATATTAGCAAGGTGATTATGATGATCTGCATTTTTAGAAAGAAAGAAAGTGGTTGTGTTTATGCACAGAAGCAACTGGTGGCTGAATAGCAAAAGTTACCCACAGAATGAGAATGAAACATTGAGGAAAGATATGGAAAGTAGTAAAGAACTGCAAAAACGTTGTGCAAACAGACAAACACGCTGGCAGTATTTAAGGTATCTTAGGTATTTTATATGGAATGTAGCCAAGTTATGGTGTATAAGCTAAAAGACTTGCCACCTGAATCTGATATAAGCTTTCACAGTATAAACAGAAACGGCAAAAGAATAGTTGTGATTGCTATGCAGCAACAGATAGAAAGTCTGTCTATAAAAGAATACTGACAGTATAAGCCAGTGATTAAAATGCAGTTTGCGAATAAAGCTATGGAACAGCTTGATACTGGAGAGCAGCATGTTTATGTATGGAAGGCTAAAATGCAGCCAAGCATAACACGAATATAGAACATTTATGTTGTAGTGGAGACATTACCACATTAAAGTCTGAACTGGAAAATGAAAATGCAAAGCTGAGTACTAAACTAAAAGAGAGAAAAACTAGACAGAAGAAAGCTTGAGGCTGAATTAATTTTACTCCATTCTCAAATAAGTTCTACTATGCAAAACTTAGAGAGATTAGACAATGACTACTGATGATCAAAGCATGCTATGGAGGGTGTCTAATGATGGGTGTCGTATCTGACATAAGACTTACCATGTGATGAAGGCATGCTACAGAGAGTGTCTAATGATGGGTGCCATATCTGACACAAGACTTACCTGGAGATGAGGGCATGCTACGGACGGTGTCTAATGATGGGTGTCATATCTGACATAAGACTTACGATGTGATGAGGGCATGCTATGGATGGTGTCTAATGATGGGCGTCGTATCTGACATAAGTCTTACCATGTGATGAAGGCATGCTATGGAGGGTGTCTAATGATGGGCGTCGTATCTGACATAAGACTTACCATGTGATGAAGGCATGCTGTGGATAGTGTCTAATGATGGGCGTCATATCTGACATAAGACTTACCATGTGATGAGGGCATGGTATGGAGGGTGTCTAATGATGACTGGTGGAAACCTTATTCCTTTTTTTTTAAAAGAGATGTTTGGGAAAACATCTTCAGGGCATATGAGAGAAAGGGAGGCAGAGATCTTCTAGACAACTTACTAGAAGCAGAATGTAGTGAGTTGCATACAAGAAGTACGAGTAATTCTGAGAGGGAGACTACAGCTTTCTTGTGGTGTAGGAGAGGAGAGGAGTCTGAGACAAGTTACCTGAATATAGACATGTATAAAATTACAGGATTATTCTGACCTAAGGAAGGAAGTCAGCTATGTCTCTACAACTGCAGATGTTGGAAAACATTGATTATACAGTTTATGAGGACTGTCCCCTTAGGAATTCTGCCTCTAAGTACTGTTAATGGAATTACATTATGCTACCTTTCAAAAAAACAATCGGTACAGCCTGGATCCTTTAAAGCTGATTAATAACGAATGTGTACTGTGTCTTGGTTTAATCCTTTCCCAAATAAAGAGATGGGAGAACTGTTATTTCTTCTGTATATGCATGTCAAATCAATATTAATCAGAAGGACTGGGACCTTTTCCTGCTAAATGTTTATCTTTGTATCTTTAGCTATTTATCTGTCAATCTTAGTGGTACATACACATACATATGCAACATGTATATTACGTATTATGTAGATAGACAGATGGAACTGTGAACCACAGGGAAAAGTGGTATTTCTTGAGCACTGAAGTCGCTGGCTGAACCTCAAACCAATAAAGAACCACAAACTGTAACTCATCTCAGCTGAGACTTCAGAGTAATCAAGCACTTACAACTTGTTTAGAAATCAATACTTTATTGAAAAATATATATTTTTTTTAAATAGATGAGCTCTTTCACTCTTAACAAAGCTTCATCAGATCTAACTCCAGTTTACATGACTTGGATTATTTTTACATGCTTTAACACATAGTTAATTGTCAGTTCACTTGAGCGGGGGTTGTAAATGTATGCTACAAGCTGTTTGGCCAAGCTACAGTAGGAAAAAACGAATATTTCATCCCTGTTCACCGTATATGCTCCTAATGATAGTTAATAGGTTATAGCTTGTATGCTGTATTCCCATCCTATGTAGCTAGTGCCTAACCTATGCAGACACTTTATATCGTTTGTCACTGGCTATGTAACTCAATTAGTATATCAACTCATTTGAGATGCTATAAGCAGATGTTATTTACTATATTAAAAATGTGCAACAAGTACATGGAAATCAGTCAAGTTACAGCATTTAAATAGTATGCTGTTAGAATCATACCAGCGGCTAGTCAATACCGTGCTGTGAACTGCCTAGCTGTCCCATTGACTGGATGCGTCTACCTTGTATCCTTTGTCAGGTAATGCGTCACCCTTTCCATGAAGCAAGGAATACTTCTAATGATATATCAGTTGTAAGTAGTGTGCCAAGAGCCAAATAAGGGTTCTGCATGTGTTAGATAAAATAACTTACGGCATTCTGTGACACTGGACTCAGCGGGGTTAAATATGACTGAATGCTATTCCAGTATGCTCTATATAATGACAAAAGATGTAATTGATTCAAGTATAGATTAATTCATAGATTGCTACTGTAGGTACTAGGAAGCAATAGGTAACATATGAAGTTAGGTCCACTGCCAGTAGTCAAATTACTCAAACTGTGGAGATGCTGCAGGTTGTAAACCTAACGTATGTCAATCTGTGGTAGGAGAGTTTAAGTTTAGAGTATTAAAAAGAATATATAAACATAAACAAGGACGTAATATAGTTAATCAGACTTAGAGGTGTATAAATGGATTAATTACTTAAGAACTGACACACCACCAGGCTTAAATAGTAAAAAATATTAAAAACAGTTCTCAAAAATAAACAGAGCTATCTATGAACCTTTAGATCAGGCATTCATAAGTATAGAAGTTCATAGGTATAGAAGAACATATATTGTGAATCTATGCACATGGTTTTGTTCTGTTTTATGTTTTTTATACGTCTGTTTTTACTTCTATTTGTATGTTAAACAGTGTTTTATTTAACAAACCATGTGATTTTGAAATTTCATTTCGATAGGCTGGCAGTATATATAAAACATCTGCAACTAATTAATTGTTTTATGCTTTGAAAAAGAGTCTTGAGGATTCGAAAGCTTTGCTTTTACATTTCTTGTTCTGTTTTTCTTCTTATTAAAGTGTCATAAATGGTCAGACTCCTGGCTTCTTTCTCTTGGAATTACTTCTGTTTGGCTTTTTGGAGTCCATTTATTTGCCTACTGAAGATACTTTCTTGCTGTAGGAGAGTAAACACGTATGTGTGAATCTGAAACTACAGCTAAATTACAGAAATGTACCACAGCCTCAGGTCACTTAACCTGAACCTGGGAAATTTTATTAAAAAAACTTGTGATAAGAGTCTCGTTTGGTGACTATACTGATATCAAGGAAAATGTTTAATTTGGCATTAAGGAAAACATCAGTTTATAGCTGTTACAAAGGTAAAGGAAGATACTGAAGGCTGGAAGTGGGTCAAGGGGGCATTCAGTGACCTGAAAAGGGCATTTTTACATTTTTCTGCTATCTACTATGACAAAAGAAATTTATTCATTATATACATTAATAACACTGTCAACTGGAGTAGCATTAGAAATTATTCAGTATAAATTTTATAACCCAATAAAATGTATATGAAGGAGCCACACCAGGAGATACTGAAATGAGTTTGAGTGCTTTCGTTTCTGATGAGATTTTCATTGTAAAATGAAAGTGCTCAATTAAACTCATTTCAGTGTCTCCTGGTATAGCACCTTCATATACAGTATACATTTTATACAAAATTATGAATGAAGCTACTTCCTTTATTTACTCTCATCTTAAGTGTGAATGGGATGCATGCTTTCACCTGGAGTATACCCTCCTAATTTCTCATTTCCTGATAACTGTGGAGGAAATATGATCTGATGTGCATGTAAGAATACAAGTTGTTTCATCCAATTATTGCCTGAAACATATCCTGATTAAAGAAAGAAATTCAATCTTATTCTTCAAATTTGCTTCTTCCTACATCATTTCAGCAGATTCTAACTGATCAGGATGGTGTTGTAATAAATGTGTAAGTTAATTAAGCCAAGGGCCTTAGGGTTACTAGGCCCCCAAAAGGCATGGGGGATTCCAGATGTTCTGAGGTGCATTTCAAAGTTTTTAAAATAACCTCATCATCCAATAATGGCCTGAATAATAATCCTGATTAAAGGAAAGAAATTCAGTGCCACTCTTCAGCTTTGCTTTTTCCTATATCCTTCAACAAACCCTAACTAAGACTGCTCTGTAATACATTTGGAAGAAATAACTTGATTTATGCTGGGGATCTCAGAGCATCTAGTCTCCTAGAAGCCATGGAGGTCCTAGATGTTGAAGGTGCATTTTACACCTTTTCACCAACCTAATGATCAAATGATTGCCTGAACAAAATTGTGATTAAGGAAAGAACTTCAGTGCTATTCTTAAACTTTACTTTTTCCTGCAGCCTTTCAACAGGTCATAAGTGACCAAGACTGCACTTAGTCTGGGGCTGCAAGACCACCAAAAGCCCTGAGGGTTCTAAATGTCCTGAGCTGCATTTTAGAGCTTTTTTCCTAATCACAATCTAGTGGGGCCCTGAACAAAAATTGTAAAGAAAGAAATTCAGTATTGTTTAGGATTTATTTACTTATTTTCAAGGGAATAAATAACTTATGGCCTTAGGGCAGCCATGGTGGTGCAGTGGTTAGCATTGTCACCTCACAGCAAGAGGTTCTCTGGTTCGATCCTCGGCTGGGGTGCCTTCTGTGCGGAGTCTGCATGTCCTCCTTATGGTTGCATGGTTTTCCTCCGTGTGCTCCTGTTTCCTCCCACATCCCAAAGACATGCTGCAGGTGGACTGGACACTCTAAATTGGCTGTAGGTGTGACTGCTTGTGTGTATGTGTGCCTTCTGTGGAAGGTTGGGTGCCGGACTGGCAACTCGACACTGCAAAACTCCACTGCCAATTATGAGCAGACAGGTGATCTGCTGTGGCGACCCCTAACTGGGAAAAGCTGAAAGAAGAAGAAGAAGAAATAACTTATGGCCAATGCTTAATTTCCCAAATTGACAAATTAATAGTTCACAATAAGATGAGATGGCAAATGTTTGCGAGGATACATAAATCCTATCCAAAAATAGTACCTGACTCTCTACCCTTCCCCTCAAAAAAAAAATAAATAAAAGAACAGTCACCTTCTCTGTGTTCACAAACCAAAAGCCAGCTGGTTTACCCAGGCTAACACTGTGCTGAAAAGCAAATAAACTGTCTGCGCAATCCAGTAATAAAAGTTCTGTTAAAATCCAGAATTTAATGAAAAGAATGAAATAAAACAAAGTAAGACAAAAAATAATAAAAATTAAGTCCCTTGTCCAACGATAAGTGCTATCGAATAGTTCTTCTTCAGATCGTATAATGAAATGGGACATTCATCTGTATATATAAGCCAGTCAAAATTATTCACCCAATGAGAATATCAACACCAAGGTTCCAGCCAATCCATGTTTGGATTTCTCCATCTGATTTGCATAAACCGGGTTAACAATCCCATTTTCTAAATGGATGCCTCATACAGCCTGCTAATGTTCAGTACTAATGAAATATGCAAAGTAGGTGATGTTAGTAATCAATAGCACTTCCACGAAGTAACAGATGAAGCAGCTAGCTTTCATAGATACTTAGAAGCATGTCTCACACTAATGTATTGGAGTCAGAATATGCAAAATAGGTGAACTAAATAGCCAATAGTGGCTTCCAAAAAACAGCAAAAGACAAATCTTTTAGCCTTCATGTATTCTTATCGAAAAGCTTGTCAAATAATCCCAAAAGCAGTTCTTTACATATTTCTAATATTCAATAAAGGAAAGATGGCACGAACAATAAATGGATGATCTAAGTAGCCAATGGTGGCTTCCAAGGAGCGGCAAAAAACAAATCTGCTGACTTTCATAAATTCCTATTAGGAAACTTCTTTTCTTTAATCTAATTAACCCAAAAGAAGATTTTCACATATCTCTGATGTCCAGCGATGGGTATGACAAAAAAATAATATATGTAGTAGTAAGCATCGCTATCAATAAACAATAGGCGATGTCATTACTAAAAGTTCATTTCTCAAGACAGGAATATAGCAGGACAATTACTAAGTGACAATAAATGTCAAGGCTCCATGTCTTGCATGGCTACATTTGTACCTCGATAAATTCACATGGTGACTGCCTATAAGTTTTTCCTGAGAGGAGTATAGGTATGTTATTTCACTCTAGCAATGTATGCAAATTTCCGACTTCATTTCATCCATCCAAAGTCAGTATATATAAGTTTATGACTTCATCCCATCCATTCATGATCAATAGGGAACTTTTACTAGGATTCCACCATCCCTGTTCAGATGTTTATCATATTGTCCAGTTTTGTATTAATGAAACCAGAGCAGGAAAGATATGGGCATATTAAACTACAAATAGCATATGTCGACAGCATCAAATCTTCTAATCTTGACACTAACATAATCAAACTTCCGTTAGAATATAAATGCTCTTATAAAGCAAAATAACAAGTATGTTATTTCACTACAGCAATGTATGCAAATTTCAGACTTCATTCCATCCATCCAAGATCAATATGTATAAATTTCTGACTTCATCCCATCCATTCAAGATCAATAGGAAATTTTACTAAGATTCCACCATGTCTCTTCAGATATTTATCATTCATCACTTATGATCTCGTTAGCTCATGGTCGATCTGCGTCTCTTCAAGACAGGTTTCAACGGTATAACACTATTCAATCCCAGATGTTGATCAGCTCTAAGGTTTATTATCCATTTGGTTTCCCTAAGTTCAGTTATGTTCTCAATATCCCCTTTTTTGGGCCAATATGTATGGTCTCTATAGCTTTATATGAAAACAAATGATCTTTATGCTGACTGACATGATTAGCTAGGGCATTATGAACATCTTGGTTCACAATGTCCCTTTGATGCCTCTGTATGCGTTTCTTAAGCATTTGGTTAGTTTTGCCTACATAAAATGACTGGCATGATCTACATGTAGCCAGATAAACAACATTGCTCATGGTACAGGTTGCTTTGACATCAAATGTATAAAGTCTCTTCTGTGTATTGCCCTCTGGTGTTAAAGTGGGATGAAAGTGGAGGCAGAAATGGCTACAGTCGTATATATATATTTCAAGCTGCTGCTATCATACAGCATGACCCCTCACCCCTACCCCCAAAACACAACCACAGCCTGTGTACCTTTCTGTCAGACTGGTCAGAAAAAAAAAAAAAGTACATAACATATCTCAACTTGTCATTATCGACATATAAACAGCATGCCTACTTACACAACCAGAAAAGTATATACTACTATATACATCTGATGTTGGTGAGGAAAGCTTAAAAAAAAGGGATCACAGTAATGTTTCTAACTTGTTGCTAGTAGAGAGAACACTACTCCTATACAAGCTATGGTCACCCTTTGTGCATACCTCTGAGGTTTGCAAGGGAAGTTAACAAACTAATTACCACACTGCCCCTAGCCCAACACAAACGGTGGTGACCTGTGCACACCTATGTGGATATAAGGGTATTGTCCTCAGCCTCTCCACCAAAAGAAACTACAGTAACCTCCTCTTCACACCTCTGAGAAGGGTCAGTTTTAGAGTAGGTAGGGTTCAGGACACAGAACACTACAAAGCCTGTGTCAAAATCCACTTATACAGCCTTGGATTGTGGGGAGACCACCATGCCCCAAGCAGCTCTGAAAGTCTGGATGCTCTGAAGTGCACTGTATACCTTATCACAAGAGAGAGTTACTTTTATCCAGACAACCCCCCACCCCCATACGGCAGTTTTAGACACAATTGTGTACACATCTGACTGTAATAGGAGAGGATGTCCTCTCCACACAAACAGTTGCCACAAATTAAAATATTCCAAGTTACTTCACATATTTTACATTAGTCATGCAAAGCCAGAGTAATGTGAAAGCAACAGTAGGCAGCTAGTCACTGTCCTGTACAGACAGCCTCATCATTTAGAGCTATTTGCCTGTGCACATCTCAGATGTCAAGTAAATTAGTCTGTCTTACTTGACACATATCTCAAATGTCCAGTTAACTAGCTCCTCTTATTTGACACAAATGGACACCAGTCTTAATAGCCAGATAATGAGCAGAGAACAAGAGGTCAGATACTTTCAGGAGACTGCTCCAACCTACCGTTAAGAAGTTATAGTTACTTCTGTGTACACATCAGACTATTGTGATAAATATGCACAAGTTTTACATGAACAAACCAAAAGTATGAGACAAAAAAACAGATAGTTAAAAGGAATGCTTATCATAATCTACTAGATTACATGTTCAAGCCATGGATGTGAGGAAATTCAGCTTGAGAGCAAAGCTTGAATCATCCATGTCAAAAACATATAATAAGCTATGCTATGTCCAGAAAACCCAATTGTTAGTAGTGAATGGAGCTTAACCTGTTTCCATGCACTACAAAAGAGCAAAATTGTACAAGCACTAAGTTTTTACAGCTTTGAAAGCTGCACCATATTTACCTCGGCAACACAAAGGGCAGCCACCACAGAAGGACATCAGGAAGTGCAAATAGCTTTAAAAGGTGTTAAACATTTCATTGACTAAAATGTTTAGCAGGTTGTAAAGTTGTGCTTCTGGCCATTATTCGTTGGCATCTGCTGACCACTGTTAATGCTGTAGCATGAGACTAGAGCTTAACTGTGGTGACAGGTGCTTAACAAGGCTGATTTTCCCTGATTTCAGAGTGTAATCCATGTTCTGCATGTTGCTATTGCAAATTCTTTTGACTGTATTCTAGAACTTTTAGGGATAGCCTAGCTCTGATATTTATCTGTACCTACAGCAGTCAAACTTTATTTTTAGCAATCCTTATATTTCTCCTAAGTTCTTTGTATTGGTTGTGTTTAGCACTATTACCCACTGCATCCAGACATAGTCTCTAACCTTTTTTGAGTTAGGCGATCTGTGGCATTTGCCAAGAAACTCTGTGATTTTTGTCATCTTGCTTCAGTGGATAACGTTTATTCTGTATGGGAATTAGGATGCTAAGGAACAAAGTGTTGGAACTTTTCTGAACAGTTAGTTATACAGGGAGGTAGCAAATGAATGACAATGCATTCATTGTCAAGGAACTCTTCTGAGCTTTCTATAACAGACACAGAAGTTATACACCTGAGTGAAGGTTTGTATGTTTTTAGAGTACAGTTTGAAATTCTTCAATTGTGGTTATGCATGGTGTTTGGTAGAGATGACAGTGAGTTGCATATATCAGAGAAGTTTGTGAGCATTAGTCAAGTAGGGTCAGATTGTTGGACTCAGGGTTTTTTTTTTGGGGGGGGTAACAGTTATTGACTATATGAGTCAGGTTTCTTAAAAATATGACTGATGTTAGTTTTAAAGGGTGTGGCAAAGTCTAGGTTCATGTCTCCCATTATGACAATTTTTTCCTACTTGGTATGATATAGTATTTTGTCCAAAATAATTTTGAGACAATATATGATGGGGGAACCATGGCACAGCTAGCTACCCATTGGTGTGAACCTTGGCTCGAGATGATTGTCAGTGTTGAAGTCACACCCCAACTCCATGTGCAAAATGGAAAAAGGGAGTTGAGGATGGATGGATATGGAGGATGGGGTGGAATGAAAGTGCAGTGATTAATATGTTATTCGACAATATGATATTAGAAACTGTTATTTGGATTAATTTCCAGTTGACATCACTGGCTAGATGGAAATTATTGCTATCAGTAAGGCAGCTATCAAGGGTGCTGTGAGTTCTCACCAATGTCAAGACAGCACTGCCATTTCTAGACCCTGGTCTGTTTAGAAAAAGAGTGTAATGTTTTGTAATTAAGGGAGGCATCCAAGTGCAGTCTTTTAGAAAAGATTCTGATATAGCTAGCATTGAGGCTTTGTAAGAGTGTAGCCAGGATTCAGGTTGGGTCCATTTATTAATTAAGCTGTAAATATTCATGTTGGATAACATAATATGAAAAGGGCCAGGCTGGCAGAATGAACGCTTGTGCTGTTTGAGCATCAGTGTTGTGTGAGTGTTGCATTGTTTGGCATGTAATAACAAGTGTGTGTGTCTGTTTTAGAATGTGTAGAGATTAGTTAAATGTGATGTTTTGTTTATGTTTAGCATTGTATAGTTATTATGGTTGATGATGATGATGATGGGTGCAGATGAGAAAATCAGTAAGCAGCAATGCAGTGCAGAGTTTGTGGAGTAGTATGAATAGTTCTGATGTTATAAGGAGAATTTGGAGAGATGGATTGACATGACAATGCGGTAGTTATAAATCAGACAAGATGATCAGCTTGGAATGGAAGTGAAGTGAGCCATCAGTGGGGGCTGAGTGACAGCCAGTCAGTGCATGCATAAGCATTGGCAGCCCAGCTCACTACACTCACAGCTTTGTACAGGTAAGTAGATTACATTAATCACAGCTGCATTATTATTATAGTTTTAACACAAACAAATGGGGGTAAAAGTGAAGGGAGTCTGGCAGCTATGTGTAACCAGAGTCTCTACATACATTGCAGCTAGCAAGACTGGATTTGAACAATGACAGAAAAAGGATATTTTTAACAGCTGGCTGAATTTGGTTCTAAACAGTATAGGAGCAATTTGTATAGAAGACCCGCTCACCTATGACCAGATTAAAAGCAAGACTTTTCAAGATATGGACATCTTGGTTTGTGATCTAAAACTATAATAGTGAGAGTTGAATTTAAGAATTTGGGTTAGGAATAACAATTGCCACAATGAAGAATGTTAAAACTAATGAAACAGAAGGTAGCTGTCAGTGACTACAAGTTAGTCTGCCCGCTTAAGTGCTAGACATTGGTATTCAATGTACTCAGGATGTGAGATTTTATTTTTTATTTTACTTACATTTGCTTTGTACAACACTGATCTCCATGGACTTTTTCATACTCAGCCTGGGAGTGGTGCCTGGTTAAGTGATTTGCACAGAATCACACACCTAGGCAGTGAAGGCTGTGAGAATCAAACCTTGCACCTCTGGGCTACAGGAAACATTCTGTTAACAGCTCCTTAATCTTCTAAGTCAACTGTCAGATAAATGTGCACACTTTAATAAGACTAGTTTGCAAAAGGGAACTGCTGAATGGCCAACTTGAAGCAATAAAGCCATGTTTTTTAGGACTCCGAATATATTTGCCTCTTGAGTGTCTTGCTATAGGAGAAAGGAACCCATTAAGTATATATCAGTGTTAAAGTTGTGTAAGAAATTTAGCTTTAGTGGTTTCTGTATGATAATTGGGCGGCCACGGTGGTGCAGTGGTTAGCATTGCCGCCTCACAGCAAGAGGTTCTCCAGTTCGATCCTCGGCTGGGGTGCCTTCTGTGCGGAGTCTGCATGTCCTCCCTGTGGTCGCGTGGGTTTCCTCCGGGTGCTCCGGTTTCCTCCCACATCCCAAAGACATGCTGCAGGTGGATTGGATACTCTAAATTGGCCCTAGGTGTGCGTGTGAGTGTGCCTTCTGTGGAAGGTTGGGCGCCGGGCTGGCAACTCGACACCGTAAAACTCCACTGCCATTCAATGTGCGGACAAGGTGATCCGCTGTGGCGACCCCTAACCGGGAAAAAGCCAAAAGAAGAAGAAGAAGGTTTCTGTATGATAATTAAAAAGGGTGAGAGTCAAGCTGGACTCCTAGGTACTTGTAAATTCCTGACCAAGTTAAATGGATATTAAGGGAATCATGGTGAGTCAGTTGGAAGGATTAAGAAACATTTGCTCTTTGCCATAATTATATACTTGATTTTGGAGGTACTAAGTCTGCTGAAACAGTGCCATATGCAGTTAAACTGCAAGGTACACAGCACATCATCACTAGTCCAGCCGAAGTGACCCTTTTTTAATTTCTCCAAGTCTTTTGGGTTTCTGATGCCATGGCAGGAATGAACCCCATTCCTAGTATGATAGTTCCTGAAATTAGTATTTACAGTCTTTGATATTAGCCAGAAGTGCCCTTCGCAGCACCAGCAATGTGCCCAGTAATGACTCGTCCTCCAATTTATATAGAGTTACATGTATCTGTAACGTATCTAAGTACGATTGTAAATTCCTTTTTATAAGACCCATTGCTTCTACCATTGCTGGAACTGTTTGGGTATCTTTCTTCCACATTGCCCTAATTTTTGCCTGCAAATCCTGATATTTTGTGACTTTGTGCCTCTCTATACATAAGGCACTGTAATCACTGGGTGTAGCAATTTCAATGATCAATGCTACTTTTGTATTCTTTTCATGGACTGTTACATCTTGCTTTCTGGTGTCTATTTTTTGAACAGTTCGTAATGGATGACCCCATGTGATATAAACTTCATCCTTTTCTATGATGCTTTGTGGCTCATGATTCCAGTATTTTTCAGTTACTTCAGTCTTATAATGTTTGCAAAATCCCAAATGCAGCAGTCTTGCCACATTATTATGTCTTTCAGTATACAGTCCTTCTGCCATTAGTATATCACAACCAGCAACAACATGTGTGACTGTTTCCAGTTCTGTTTTACAGAACCTACATTTGCCTGTTTCTCCCCCATGTTCAATGAGCTTTGTAAACCAACTTGTACGTAGTGCACTATCTTGGGCCGCCAATATTAACCTTTCATCTTTTGGTTTAAATTCACCTCTCCTTAACCATACCTGTGTTCAATCCTGATCACCACAAGGTTTTTCCAAGAGTTTTCTATACTTGTAACTATATTTATGCATTTTCCACATTTCTTGCCTTCTGATCCTTCACCTTATATTCTTTTTTTTGTTGCTTTTTGCCACATTCAGTTGCTGCCTGATTTTTTATCTACTTCTGGTTTGATTTCCATTCCTGCTTGATGCCAATATGCTTCTGCTAAACTAAGCAGGGAAGTCATCTTAGACTTATTTTCCTCATGTTTCAAAACTTTCACTACATTTGGGTCTTGGGAGGTCATCAGATATGTATGTGGTCCCATGACTGCAGATCTATACATGTAATCAATTTTGAGGAGGCCCATACTTCTTCAGAATGGGGAATATATAATCTTGGTATGCACTGATTTTTTATAAAGGATTTGATAAGCATGAGGCATCCTTTTTGTTTTCTTGTTCAGCCTATCCAATACCTCTGGGGCCAGTCAATCACTCCAAAACTGCAGAGACAGGAAAAGCAAATTGGTTTATAGCTTGGACTTTGTTCCTAAATGTTAACACTATTTTCAGTATTAATTTTAGCCTTCTAAAAATATTCCTTACTAAGTTTTATTCATATTTGTTCATTTTATTGTTGATCCTTCATCAGTTTCCAAATATTTATACACTCCCTCATGCTCAAGTTCTTTTGTATCACATTCCTGTCCCAAACTGATGTTTTCTTGTTGGTGCTGTTGGTATCTCCCTTTTTAATTTCTCCATATCTTTTGGGTTTCTAATACCATGATGGGAATGGACCCTATTCCTAAGTCAAAGTACGAATAAAGTTCATGGAATTAGTATTGCTTCAATCTTTGTCACCTGCAATGACTCCTCCTGCAATTCATAGGGGGTTACATGGATTGGTAACATATCAAAACACAATTGTAGACCCTTTTTTATAAGACCTGTTGCTCCTACTTCTACTGGAATTGTCTGGGTAACTTTCTTCGACATTGTTCTTGTTTCTGCCTGCAACTCCTGATATTTTATGACTTTGTGTCTCTCTGTACACAACACACTGTAGTCACTGGGTGTGGTGATTTCAATGATCAATGCTACTTTTGTCTTCTTTTCTTGGACCACTATATCTGGTTTTCTAGCATCGATCTTTGAACTGTTAGTAATGGGTGATCCCATGTAATATAAACTTCATCATTTTCTATGATGCTTTGTGGCTCATGTTTACAGTGTTTTTCAGCCACTTCAGTACCATAATGTTTGCACAATCCCCAGTCCAACAGTCTTGCCACATTATTATGCCTTTCAGTATACAGTCCTTCTGGCTTTAGTATGTCACAACCAGCAACAAGGTGTGTGACTGTTTCCAGTGCGGTTTTACAAAACCTGCATTTGTCTATTTCTCCCACATGTTCAATGGACTTTGTAAATCTGCATGTACATAGCCCACTATCTTGGATCAGCAATGTTAACCTTTCATTCTTTGTTTGAATTTGCCTCTCCTTAACCATTCCTGCATTTGTTCCTGTTCAACATGAGGTTCTTCCAGATGTTTGCTATACTTGCAACTATATTTATGCATTTTCCACATTTTTTGCATTCTCATCATGTTCTTCACCTTATATTCTTTCTTTTGTTTTTTTGGCACATTCAGTTGCTGCCTGATTTTTATCCACTTCTAGTTTGATTTCCATTCCTACTTGACACTGTATATGCCTCTGCTAGATTAAACAGAGAAGTCATCTTAGATTTATTCTCCTCATGTTTCAAAACTTTCACTATGTTTGGGTCTTGTGAGGTCAGCAGATATGTGTGGAGTCCCACAATTGCAGCTCTATACATGTCATCAATTTCAAGGAGGCCCATCCTGGTATACACTAATTTTTTATAAATCATTTGGTGAGCAGGAAGCATCCTTCTTGATTTCCTGTCAAATCTATCCAACACATTTTGGGGCCAGTCATTCACTCCAAAACTGTAAGTTAGGACAGGAAGAGCAAATTGGTTTGTAGCTTGGATTTTGTTCCTAGATGTCAACTCTGTTTTCATGATTAATTTAAGTCTTCCTTACTGTTTTATTCACATTTGTTCATGTTTTATTGTTGATCCTTCATCAGTTTCCAAATATTTATACACCCCATCTTGCTCAAATCCTTTTATATTACATTCTTGTCCCAAGCTGATGTTTTCCTGCTTTAAAGGTTGCTTTTGCACATTTATCAAGACCAAATGACATTCTTATATCATATGAAAAAGTTTTGACAACCTGTAATTTTGCTTTCAGTTCCTCATCTGATGAGCTATACAGTTTTAAATCATGAATAAAGAGAAGATGAGAAGCCTTTACACTTTGTTGTTTTCTAGGAGCCAAATTATAGCCATGGCCTAAGCTGTTAAGTAAACAGCTTAATTGGTTAAGGACAAGGCAGAATAGCAGTGGTGACAGTCACCCTGGAATATCCCCATTTGAATTTTTATCCCTGGGATAATAATGTGTCCTTTATCATGGCTTAATTGCAAAGTGGTCTGCCACTGTTTCATGGTCAATGAAATATAGTCAATCAGTATAGGGCATATCGTATACATTTTTAAGCACTCTTTTATCCATGAATGTGGGATACTACCAATGCTTTTATTGTAGTCAATCCATACCATACTTAGGTTCTTCCCCTTTTTACAGTTCTCCACTATGACTTTATTTAACAACAAATGATCCTTTGTTCCATATGACTTTCTTTTATTGCTCTTTTGTTCTCCTGCCATAATTAAGTTTTCTTCTGAATGACTATAAACTCTGTCAGCATCAATTCCTGTGTATAGCTTATACGTTGTCAAAAGGAAAGTTATTGGTCTATCATTTTTAGGGTAGCTTGCAGGCTCACTCTTAAGTAGGAGCATTGTTTTTCCTGTTGTTAGCCAGGTTAGTATCTGTTCGGGGTGTGCATATAACTAGTTCTTACTTATGGCTAAATCTTCGTGCAATAATGTTAATACTTTTAACCAAAAGTTAGGTACTGGATTTGGGCCTGGGGTTTTCCAATTAGAGGCTTTTCTTAACTTTATTCCAATTTCACTGGCTGTTACTGCATCCCATTTCATATTCTATACATTTAAACTTCTTCTTTCTTTTACTTCAATCCATTTAGCATCTTTATGTTCCCCAGCATCTTCATAGATACTTCTCCAAAATGCATCTATTGCTTCTTTTTTCGGCAGTCTTTCAATTCCTTTTACCTTCTTTCCCAATTCTCTATAAAACCTTTTGGGTCATCAATAAATTGCTTATTTTGTACTTTTCCTTTATATTTATCCATGTGTCTTCTAAATTTTTCCACCTGTGCTGAATTTTTTAATTTGTTGTTTGTGATGGTGCAGGATAGAGCCTGGTCTGTTCTAATACTGCACATTGCTTTTATCACATCTATTTTTCTTAGTATTTTTGTTGATCTATTCCCTCTGTCATAGTCTTCTAGCAGTAACACTTCTTGTCTTAATTGCTTTATAGTTTTCTCTATCCGATACTTCCATGATGGGATTCAATTTCTCCCCTTCCTTTCCCTCACTATTCTGTGTTTTTGTGGTAGAACTTTATCAGTTATAATTTGGCTGCACAGTAATATATCCTATTTACTTCTGTTATACCGCATGGATCTCTATGGGCAGTCCTAATTACTGTGTTCATTTGTTTTATCAGACTTCTGACTTTTTGGGTTTTATTGATGATCTGCAGTCTATTTCTTTCATTGATCTTAATATATCTATGTCTATTAAATCAAGCAACTCTTCTCTTAGCTCATTTTCTTCTAAACTGAGGGCACATCCCTTATTTCCAATTTCTTGCAGACGTTCTATAGAAAGTATTATACCATCTTCCTGTGGCACATTCTCTTCAATTTCATCCGTTGCTCTGTCATATGGAAACTCACTGGTCTATCACTCCTCAACACTGACTGCATCAGAGTTTCCAGAGTTTCCTGTTCATTCCCTTGCTGTCTAGCTTCAAGCGAATGTTTATACTGGTTTGCTGCGGAAGGCTCCAAAATATCTTGACATGGCACCTGGCCAATTCCTTCCTGTTCCACTAGTTACCCCTTAATTTGGATATCCATTGCTCTATCCTGTTGTGGTGCTTTCTGAATTAGATTTTCTACAATGAATCCTTCACTTAGCAGGTACTCCATAGCCCCAGTTTCTATTTCTTTAACTTCTCCATTACTAATCTCCTTTTCTACTCTTCCTCTTTGTCTTCTTATTTTTTATATTGTAAAGTTTTCCATTTCTGAAGTCCTTTGTGTTTCTCTTCAAATATCTTTGGTGCTGCTCTTTTTGTATTGGTTATTTTTGCTCTCTCCTTTGCATAAATATTACACTATATTAAATCTCGTTTTCTTTCCCATATCTATATTTCTTATTCAGATGTCTCCAGATCTTCCTGCTTCTCCTTACTTTGGGGACTCGCTCCATCATGCTGTGATGCAACCTGTGTTAGCCCTTCTACACCAAATCCTTCACTTCACAGCCACTCCATAACTTCAACTTTTATTTTTTAACTTCTACTCTATTAATCTTTTTTTCTACATTACTACCTTGTGATATTGTTTTTTTTATTGTGAAATATTACATATCCGGATGCCTCTGCCTGTATTTATTTTCAAATATCTTTGAGGCAGCTTTCTTTATATTGATTAATTTGGCGTTCTCCTTTGCATAAATATTGCACCATATCAAATCTCTTTTTCTTTTCCATGTCCATATTTCATTTTTATACTTATCAAATATCTCTAGGTTTTGTTGTTTATATGTTCACACTTCTACAGATGCTTCTTTTTTCAAACAGATCAAAGTTTCTTGATATATACACTGTTTTTCACAAATTTGTTGCATTAATGAACACAAATTTTCATTTGAAGCTTCTGACAGTTTTTACTGTGGAAGTATTTTTCTTTCCTCTAATTTCTCTCAATCATTTTGTATGTCTTGTGTCTGGAAATTCTGGGCTTTTTGGATAATGGTAACAATACATAATTTTTTCTTATCCTTAATAGTCCACTTTATCATCTTTATGGCTCTTCTTTGGCCTATCAGTTTTTGTGATTTTTGTGGAGTACTACTTCCTTCTACACAGGGCGGCCACAGTGGTGCAGTGGTTAGCATTGTTGCCTCACAGCAAGAGGTTCTCTGGTTTGATCCTCGGCTGGGGTGCCTTCTGTGCGGAGTCTGCATGTCCTCCCTGTGGTTGTGTGGGTTTCCTCCGGGTGCTCCGGTTTCCTCCCACATCCCAAAGACATGCAGTAGGTGGACTGGACACTCTAAATTGGCCCTAGGTGTGAGTGTGTGCATGTGCCTTCTGTAGAAGGTTGGGCGCTGGGCTGGCAACTCGACACTGTAAAACTCCACTGCCAATCATGAGCGGACAGGTGATCCACTGTGGCGATCCCTAACCGGGAAAATCCAAAAGAAGAAGAAGACTACTTCCTTCTACAGCAGGGTGGGCCATCCTCCCCCCTGGGCTTGGCCTGGCCCCATTGTAGAAAATGTTCTGTATTTTCAGGATTCTACATTGTCAACTTTTCCGGTCCTGGCAACAGTGTGCCTACCAGGATTGGACACTTTTGTATCCTGGGTCTTGTGCTCCCAGCTATCTTTTATTTTTTAACCTACTTCTGTCCATGATGTATGCTATATGAATACAGTCTATATATCAGAGTTGTGTTGGTGAGATTTTGTGAAAACAGGGTCCGCCTCGCCAAGGTACTTCCTAAGAATTTCTGCAGATGTAGTCTCCTTTACTTGCTGACTTATCTCTGCATTCAGATCCCAATCTAGCGAGAGTTTGTTGGTGGTAAATGAGATAAACAGGGCAGGAAAAATAATGGAACTATGTGTACCCCAAGTGAAAGATGGCTTTATCTGATAAGATGTTGACTTGAAAAGATTTAGGGCCTGATTCAAAAAGACTTGCTCTCAATGCAAGTGGCCACTTACACTGAGAGCAGGTGTTTTGGAATCTGGCCCTCTGTGCAAGCCTGTTTATTGATGAGCCTTGCACAGAAGTAAGTCACTTGAGTGAATTTTCTTTTTTTTTGGAATTTGCTCCTTAGTTGAGTTAGTCTCTAAACAAACGCATTTAATATTCTGTAATTAGTTGTAGCAATATTTGTGAAAAGAATGGTCAGCTATATCAAAAAATTCTTCATCTCTCAACTATCTTTGATTTTTCAGGAGTGTCTCTGATTTCAACTCAATTTTCTTCTGTTCCTCCTCAAATTTATGATTTTTTTAGTGGAACACTACAATGAAATAATAATGGCTGTCATTACATTTACTGATTGTTTGCTTCAGAAAACACTTTAATTCAAGTTATCTTGTTCTGTTAGCTTTGTAAGTCAATAATGATAACGTTTTAAAAGTGACCATGGTTTAGAGGCCATTCTTCCTGATTATTATCAACTTTGTCCATGATTTTAAGTACAGGTTTTGACCAATGCTGCTTAGGTCAAGAAAAAGTCCTCCCATTAGTTGTGTATTTTCCATAGTGGATTCTATTAGACGGTTAAAAGTACAGAAATCTTTTAAGAAAACCCCATTATCAGTGATTTAATGGACAGCTTGTTAACATACTTATGTACCACTATATACATATATATTGTTTAGAATCCTGGCCAGAAATTAAAGATTGTAGATTAGGTGGCAGTCAGTAGGACAACCAGGTGTAGTAGCCACTGCAAGAGGAAGAAGTAAGGGAGTTTTCCAGCAGTTGTATTAATAACTGAGGTAAGGGAAAGGTTTAAGATGCAAGCCAGGGATCTGGGACTTTTGCAAAAATAGGCAACAGTTTTTAAAGGAGAGTATTTTAACACATGCCTTTAACTGAGAGACGGTGACCACAAAAAGCCAGTGACCATTTCACTGAATGGAATTTTGAAAGGAAATGTCTTGGAGAAGAGAGGTATATTCCTCATTAAGACACAGGGCTGGAAACACTCAAGGGACTGTATGTTTAAGCAAGGAACAAAAATGATTCTGTAGGAAAGCACAATTGTCTTAGGAGAAGGGCTCATTACTAGGCAAAATTAATATGGAATTCTTTAATAATTTAATTCCCCTCCATGGTCATCTGAATTGAGTTCCATCTCATACATTTGAGACTTACTGAGAAGATGAACTAGTATCAGCCTTGGACAACTTGGAAGCAGTTTTTTATTTCTGACAAATCTAAAATAAGCTCATGGAATTCATTTCCTAGAAGCGTTCCAGACTTTCCAGCCTTGACCTTAGTCTTTAGCTGGGATTTCAGGTCTGCTTTTAACCATGGTAATTCATGTGTCATTGGTGGAATACCTGCAACTTGAATAAAGAGAATTTGAGTAATACATGTCTGTAATGCAATGTTTACATCAGCAGCAGGGAAAACTTAGCTCTGTTTCAAGAAGTTAAACACGCAGTGTAGTCTCTGTTCCTTGGAGGGGAAGAACATGCTTTTGGTGGTAGTTATTTGAATTTAATCTGATTTAATGTGACATTTTTCTCTAATCAGTCATGGATCTAATGCATTTATGAAGCAATCTCAAAAATATTAGACAAAAGCATCACTACAGTGAGCATTTTTTTTTTTTTTAAAAACCATCAATGTCTTAATCTTTCTTCTTTTTCTTTTGGCTGCTCCTGTTAGGGGTTGCCACAGCAGATCATGTGTTTCCATTTCTTCCTGTCCTTTGCATCTTGCTCTGTTACACCAGTCACTTGCATGTCTTCTCTCACCACATCCATAAACCTTATCTTAGTCCTTCCTCTTTTCCTCTTACGTGGTAGCTTCATCCTGAGCATCCTTCTCCCAATATACTCAGCATCCCTCCTCAGTGCATGTCCAAACCAATGCAGTCTCTCTTCTCTGGCTTTGTGTCCAAACTGTCCAACCTGAGCTGACCCTCCTAATATACTCATTTTGAATCCTGTCCATCCTCATCACACCCAATGCAAATCTTAACATCTTTACCTCTGCCACCTTCAGCTCTAACTCCTGTCTTTTTGTCAGTGCCACCATCTCCAATCCATACAACATAGCTGGTCTCACTACCATCTTGTAGACCTTCCCTTTCACTCTTACTGGTACTTGTCTGTTAAAAATCACTCCTGACATTCTTCTCCACCCACTCCACCAAGCCTGTACTCTCTTGTTCACCTCTCTTCCATACTCACCATTACTCTGAACTGTTGATCCCAAGTATTTAAACTCATCTACGTTCACCAGATCTACTCCCTGCATCCTCTGCCCCCCCCCCCCATTCACACACAAATATTCTGTCTTAGTCCTGCTGACCTTCATTCTCTCATCTCTAGAACATATCTCTACTTCTCCAGGGTCTCCTCAACCTGTCCCTACTCTCACTAAAAATCACAATGTCATCTGTAAACATCATAGTCCACAGGGACTTCTGTCTGTTAACCTGTCCATCACCACTGCAAATAAGAAAGGGCTCAGAGCTGATCCTTGATGTAATCCCACCTCCACCTTGAAAGCATCGGTCACTCCTACTGCAGAACTCACCACTGTCACAATGCCCTTGTACATATCCTGTACTACTCTTACATACTTCTCTGCTACTCCCGACTTCTCATACAATACCACAACTCCTCTCTAGGCACCCTGTCATATGCATTCTCTAAGTCCATAAAGACACAATGCAACTCCTTCTGACCTTCTGTATACTTCTTTATCAGCCCCTTAAAGCAAGCAAAGCATCTGTAGTGCTCTACAGAGTCTACACTGTCATTTTTTCCAGTCCTAGCATGAGCGCACCTGCCAGGATTGGGCAGTATTTTTATCCTGGGTCTTGTGCACCCAGTTATCTTTATTTTTTTAACCTACTTCTGTCCATGATTAATGCTATATAAAATAGTCTATATATCAATGTCATCGTGATGAGATTCTGTGAAAAACAGGGTCCACTTCATGAAGGTACTCACCAAGACTTGAGGGTAAATTCAGTTTTAACAATACTATATTCATTTGCTTGCTGACTTGTCTCTCCATTCAAACCTCACTCTCTCATTTCTTCAAATCTTTTGGGTTTCTAATACCATGACAGGAATGGACGCCATTCTTAAGTCAAAGTACGATTAAAGTTCATGAAAGTAGTATTGTTTCAGTCTTTCATGTCAGCCAGAAGTGCTCTTTGCAGCACCCGCAATGTGCCCAGTAATGGCTCCCCCTGCAATTCGTACGCAGTTACATGTATCGGTAACATATCTAAATATAATTGTAGATTATTTTTTATAAGACCTGCTGCTCCTACTACTATTGGAACTGTTCAGGTATCTTTCTTCCACATTGCTCTCATTTCTGTCTGCAAATCCTGATATTTTATGACTTTGTGTCTCTCTGCATACAAGGCACTGTAGTCACTGGGTGTAGTGATTTCAATGATAAATGCTACTTTTGTCTTCTTTTCATGGATCATTATATCTGGATTTCTTGCATCTATCTTTTCAATGGTTGGTAATGGGTAATCACATGTGATATAGACTTCATAATTTTCTATATGTTTTATGACTCATGTTTCCAATGTTTTTTTAGCTACGTCAATATTATAATGCCACTGGGGATGCACAAGTCAGTGCATTTCTTCATCCCTGTCCCAAGCCCAGATAAATAGGGAAGCTTGCATCAGGAAGGACATCCAGTGTAAAACTTTTGATAAAAGACATATATGACAACAATACAGATTTCCATCAATGTCTTAATATTTTCTTTCTGTTGGTGCAGAATACCCAAGTATAAATAAATACATGCAGACATGCCTCTCTTCAAGAATGCTCTCCCATATCCTTGTCTGACTTTCAACTGCCAAGTGATACCTCAGATTTCTGATTTTGTTTCCTCATATTGTTCACGCAGATCCTGACATATGCTATTTAAACTCCCCTGCACAGAATCACATACATATACTCACACTTATTTTCATGAATGCAGCCATCTACACTCACATACATGTATTCACATACATTTGCATGCAAGTACTTGAACATTCACAGACATGGAGAGAGAGAGACGCACACACACACACACACACACACACACACACACACACACACACACACACACACACACACACACACTAAAGTAAGGATTCTGTGGTCCTCTTCTGGACAACTGTTTACTTTTTTCCTATTAAATCATACAGCTCAGCCCTGAGGACGGGGCAGTCCATGATTTCATATAATGTGGGGGAGGGGCGGCTTTTGGCCTCATCCCCCCTCGCCCTATGGTTTTGCTGCCATTGAGCCGTTATTAAAACGGATGCTAGTAAGTTGTCTAAAGCACTTACGCCTATCTACCAATAAGTAGGTGGGGCTTCATCAGATCAGTAAAACATCTGTCACGTGTGTATGATTATATCACTACAGCTCAAACATGAAACTGGTGAAGACATACTATTTCACCCAATTTCACCTAAAGCTGCATTAATTATGGAAAATAATATCTGACTACAAAGATTACAAATGTAAACACACACTTTGTATTTATGAATGTGGCACTACATATAAACAAGTACCCTTAACATAAAACAAATAACATAACCACACTACCCCAAATAACTAAACATACACTACATGCATATTGAAAACACTTTTTTTCTGGGTTGTACTGCTCTCCTACATACTCCCATGTGGTTTTCTGTCTTCACACCCCCATAATTATATATAGTAAATCCAGTCACACGACTGCAAACAATGATCTGATGACATTTTTCTATTTATTGTTCCCTGGCATCTTCTTTGCAGCATATAAATGTTCTATTATTCTTTTTATAGTTTAATTTACGATTGCATCTTCATGTTAATCAATTATTATTTTATTTATAATATCCACTATAAAAATTGTAAAATGCGTGGTAGGATAAGTGAAACAGATATTTAAGTGAAGAAGAAAAGGAAGTATAAACGTCCTTTATGCACAGTGTAAAAAATGTAAATAATAAAATAATAATAAGCTTGATCATACAGATATATTGCCATATGAAATTAGAAAATGATTCAGAAGGACAGTATTTTTATTCTTGGCAGGGAGTTACCACTAAAATGGTCAACAAAAAATTAAACTTCACAAAAATTGAATTGTTGAATCTAAGTTTTTTTTATCTATTAGTGCTTTATTTCAGCATTTAAGATACTTAGCAGAATGTAGTGATTTGGAATTTTATATGATTTAAGCAATGTTTGAGTTCAGTAGTCAACAAAGTAACTGACTAAAATTTATAGTGAACATTTCTGAGGCAGCGACATTTATTCACTGCTTTATTATTTTCTTCATGACAGTTCTTTTTCCTGATTTGTCATTCCTTTCTCCCTATCAACCTTTTTGAGACACATTCCTTCTTATTGAAACAGAAAGTTTTGGAGATGCATTGAAACGTGGGAATGGCAGAAGCTCTTACTTAAAGAATGCAAGAAATCGTCATGTGTGTTATGAAATAGTGCGAGAGCCATGAAATACTCTTTTCAGAAATGATAATTCAGAGTGTTCTGACAGAATATGAAAATTCAATTCCAAGTGTGTGGAAAATGATAATGGATTGAAAGAATTATAGTTGCACTCCTTATTTCCGTGAGCTTGCGAGGAAAGAAAATGAAGGACAGCAAGTTTTTTTCCTGTTTTCATTTAGTTGTATACAGGCCCAAAACCTAGACACTGAGCATGACTAAGAATAAATAAAGCAAAGAATATCAGCGTGTGTTTATGAATGGAACAATGAGTTTTGCTGGGAATCAATTGTCTTGTACAGGAAGTGCAGCTGTTTCAGGAAAGTCTGGCATGTTTTGCCTAAGACAGGACGTTCTTGCTTATTCTGCTGGAAGAAGATAAGATATGACTTGTAGATATCTGGGCTACTAAGCTAAAGGATATTAACCTAATTGCCACTTTTTATTCAAACTTAAAAATAACTCTTCTCATCCCACACTTCCCTTTCACCTTTATAATAGGTGTTCAGTTTTCATTCGTCCATTTAACTACAGGAAGGCGGAGTTAGTGGATCAGTGTTATTTTCACAGACACTTATATCAATTTATGTCTGATTTACAGATTAATAGATTAGTGATATACATTATTCTTTTACTTTTAATTCTTAGCTAGTAATCCAGCTGTTTTGTATGCCCGTGATACACAGGAAACCCATTAAGGTATGTCAACATTTAAACAATAATACAGAGCAGCTGGATACCAGCACATAAACAAGTACTATTCATAAAAATGGTTTTATGTCAGACTACAGCCGAAATTCTATATTGATATAGTTCATAAAATACTTATGAAATATGATAAAAAGTGTTAAAATTAATTTTATAGTAAAGGAGGTAATACTTCATGAAACATAACCATAATTAATATTATTTCATTCAGCTGTTAAGTTTTAAGCCAAAACTGAGAGTAACCAAGAGTGTAAGGACAAAACAGCATAATCCTGGAAGAGAAGCAAGTGACAGCCTTTGATACATTAATAGGGTTTGAGTGGGTGGAAAGATGTGATCACTCATTGAGGTTCTGACTGCTTTTAATCACTACACATAAGAAATAATATAAAATGTGATAGTTTCTGCACAGTTGGAGCATGTATGACATACCACTCAGTGTGTCTAATCTCAATCCTAAAGCCTTCTCCAAGTCACAGTATTCTCAGTATACTCTGTGAGCCTATGCAGTTAAGCTACTTTACATTATCTGTCATAGCTAAAAAATGCAGTGGTCACATGACACAAGATTGATGCACATTGGTATGCCTAGAAGGGTCTATATCACAACATCGAACTTACAAAAGTTCGATTGTTGTAATATCAAACCCTTATGTCTGAAACCCAACAAAATTGAAAGCACAGAACAGTGATTTTTTTCCCAGGGGAAAAAAAAAACAAACAAAAAAAAATGTAACCTTAAACTGAAGTGGGGGGCTGTGCCCCCACACCCCCTTACTTAAATATACCAACTCAGAGATCACACCACAGTGGAGAAAATAGCAAAGTCCCGAAAATGGCCCACTGATTTTTTTCCCTGGGAAAAAAGTCGATCTGCCATGGCTTCACTATTTCCCACTTTTGGACGTTAGGGTTTAATATTACAACATTCAAACTTGTTTTAGTTCGATGTTGCAATATAGACCCTGCCTAGAGCAATGGCAACAGTTTTCTCCTGTAGAAGTCACCAGAGGTCAATTACAATTCTTCTCTTAGCATCCATGAATACTCTTGAAGAACATCTATCAGCAATAGTACACTGTGTAAGCATTATTGGCCATTTCTTACAAATCTATTAACAATACATGCATTATACCACTCATGTTAAGCATGACTGACAGGGAACAATGAATATTTATTATATACTAGCCTTTGCTGGCTTAACACTGAGCCCAACAGCTATAGTACATATAACACATGCAATAATCACCCCAAGCAGAAGACTGCTGTACATGGCTCTTCCAGGAAGGGCATTACCAATACATCTAAGAACACAGGCCACTATTAGTGTACTACATGCACAGAGACTTAGTACCTAGAATTATTAGCTACTACATAAAAATGCACAGATCATATCCTCACGATGCCAACAATATAACCATGTCTTTAACTGATTATTGCATGCATGTATTATGAACTAGCCTCCCACAGAGTTCAAATTTTTTGGCTATGCAGCTTCAGTAATACCTGTACTCCTACTGTCAATCAGCTGCTTTTAACACTTTTGTCTGATAAACATCTTCCACATTGAAATGTGTGCCCATTTTGGCCACTTAAAACAATGTTATTCACCAGCATTTATATAGGTAATGAATGTAAAACCAACATTGTTTCCAGAGGCACTTAACATTTGTGTTAATGCTTACTTGTTTAAGTGGCCAAAGAATAGGGGTTCATAACCCAAAGACTGTCCGTGCTCTGGAATAGACTTCCCATACATGTCAAGCAGAGCACCTCACTAGCCCTCTTCAAGAGACATCTTGATGAGTGGATGGGAAATAGAAAGTTCACCTCAAGGATCACTCCAGTGGCTCTACTTGATAGAAGCACTGAGAACTAACATTGGGCAGCACAATGCCAGGGTACTTCTATGGGGTAGGCTTGTAAAGGCTCCAGGGCTATTAGCCTTGTACACACCTATGAACCATACTGTTCACAGGGTTAAAATGTGTAGTTTTTATGTACACAGTAGCCACCATATGTTATGCATGAGTTGGTGATATATAATATATATATAAATATACACACACACATATATATATATATATATATATCTCGCCATCTCTCTCTCTCTCTATATATATATATATATATATATATATATGGATGTACACACACGCGAGCGCACACACACACACACATACATTTCATATTATGGAAGTAAAATCCTACAATAGGAGAGCTTGTTGCGATTCATGTGTGAGCTGCTGTTGAAAGCAATGTGCATAACCCAAAATGAGAGATGTTTGACTCTTTTGGAGAGGGAGTTTTGTGGCCAGGAAAATGAGTCTTTAGGAATCTTGACCAGGACTCTAACCATGGATACATCTGACCTGAGCAGGAGCCTAACTGTGGCTATTTCTAAGGAATGCCCAGAACCTACATGTGGATATTCCCAGTGTACCAGGAACCTGCTTATGACTGTACTGGGAATTATAAGGCAACTTGCTTTAACCTGAAGTCACAAGTCTGCAAATAAACTAAAACTGAATTACAAGTAGCCAGAAAGTATATTTAAAAAGTATGCTAATTTTGTTGGAACTGAGCTTTAAACTCTATCTTGTCATTGTAAATAAACTGCACAAGAATTGACAAGACTGTCTCCAGTTTTTGCTAAATAGTTTATTTGTGGTTTTAGTGGTACATTTTGCTTGATATGCAAAATTGCAATATTTTTTTAGCCCTGCGTCACAGCCTACTAGTTCACAAACATTTAAGGCTAACTAACCCATGTGGGGGGGGGGGGGTACTTTTTTTTTTGTGTAATGTGAATTGTTGCAATTTGTCACTTTGTCAGAGTAAATGAAGAAATAGTGTTTTTCAAGGTGCTGAATTGAAATTCTGTGGGCATTGTCTTCCTAATTCATTTAAAACTGAGGTGCTAAATGCAGATCTCTATTTTCCATTAAAAAAATCACTGCTAGTGTGGTTTCTGTGTGCACCCCACTAGTTTTCCTTTTTGGGGGAGATTTCTCCCTTCTTTGTATTTATGCAACCTTAGATTTAGCATATATAACCTTTGAGGTGTGTTGGGGGCTTGGACCCTTTATGGGGGTGAAGGGGTGTTTTATCCCCTAAAAACAGTTACTATACTGTTTAAGATCTTGCCCTTTTGGTGTTTAGGGCATTTGTGTTCAGCAGTGTCCAGCCTCTGTAACTACTAACCTTGTCAAGATAGGCTAAAGCTGTTATGACAGTACTTAATATATGAACAACAAAAATGTATAATAAGCATTCCAGACTCAGGAAGTTAAAACAGCAGACAAAGTATTAGTGTTAATTCCCTCCGCTGAAAATAAATTCTTAGCGAGATGGTAGAGACTCTTTGACGTGATAGAGGGTCTATGATGTGATCTACAAAATAAGGCTGGGTGTAAAAAGAAAACCAGTGCAGTTGCAACATATAAATGTATTAAAACCATGGATGGAGGCTGAAGCTGCTATTGTTGGTTTGAAAGCTAACATAAACACATAATATGGTAACAGACAAGTCAAATGCTGCTGTTGAAATAGGTGAAATTCTTACAACCAAAAATAAAAACTGAAAGTGTTCTGACTATGAAAAAGTGTTTTTTTTTTTTTCCCTGAGCTACCTGGTGTAACAAATGTAATTAGCATCATAGTGAAACTGTCACGAAGAAGCTAAACCTAAAACTATAGAGGGTACCCGAGTCCTGAAGAAAGCAATAAGTGAAGAAGTGAGAAAGCTACCTAAAGTGAAAGTTATTGAGGAGTCCCAAAGTACACAGAACAGTTGAATTATGTTGTTGCCTAAGATGGATTGCTTCAAACGATTTTGTAATGATCTTCTGAAACTGAATGAGATATGCAAATTTCATATTTACCCAATGCTTAGAATGTATGAGCTCGTAGAAAGGCTAAGCAAAGTTAGGCTTTTGAAAACTCCAGATTTGATCTGGGGCATTGGCAGAGGCCCCTTACTCCTGAAGCCAAACAAAAAAAAATAGCACTCCCAGTACTGAAGTTCTCCTGTCCTCAAATACATGAAAAGTTATACTCCTGGTACGCCTTGAGGAATCTCACAATTAGGCATGTCCTATTCCATCAATAGAACCACAGGTCTTCCAGTGATTTCTCTGGAATTTCAAAAGTTTATTTTTAGGTCAGAGTCCACCAAGAGGGTCCACTCTTGACTTCAAAATCCATCTCTTTGAAAGGCAAATGTCTATGGGATTATGGGCTACAAACCATCCTTTTTAACATTATGCTGTTTTACCACAGGGTTTTACTATAATATGTTATACACGCACACCTGTCTCTCGGACTTCTGTCGTGGGCTTTTCCTCTCTGGTATATACTATTTTAGCATGAAGTCCGATATCAGTGGACTATGACTAACCATGATTGGCTGATAACTGCAGACATGCGGTGGCAATCAAATCCATTTCTGACCTACAAACTATTCATCAAGGACAAGACAGAACAAATGCTAGATGCATTAATTATCAGCTTATTCTTGATTCTGAGTTGTTGTTGTGTCTTTCGGCTTTTCCCGGTTAGGGGTCGCCACAGCGGAACTTCGGTCCACTAATGATTGGCAGTAGATTTTTATGTGCCAAGTTGCCAGCTCTGACACACAACCTTCAATGAAGGTATGCCCATTCATGCATGTCTCCACACAGAAGATGCTCTAGCTGAGAATCGAACAGGACAACGTCTTACTGTGAGGCGACACCGCTACCGCAGCACCACCACCGCAGTTCTTTACTCTTGATTCTGAGTAATAGATCATAATTTCCTTTCATAATCTAACATCACTACAGCTTACCATGTATAAAATGCTCCAAGTAAACATGACACAGCCATTGTGGACTCTGATACCTGCATTGATAACAGGAACTCTTTTGGCCATCATGTCTCTGTGGTGGTTAGAAAATCATTCAACTTTGCACAATATATCCTTTGTGGTACCTCCTCAAGGTCTAAAGAAGTTATACTCCCACTTTATTCCTCCCTTACTATGTCCATCATCAACTCAAGGCACCTCAATATTTCTTCACCAAAAAGATCTCTGGTTCCATTGACCTTGGCTCCTTAGACAGACTAAAAGCCTTGTCCCTTTACTGTGTGTCGTACAGACTATTGAGGACTAATCACTGCATGGCCTTCCATGCTGTAAATCACCCAGCACTATTTACACTTATTTACCTCAATAGAACCCAGTGCTAAAAAAACACCAGCACTGGAGACCTAAACCTATAACTGCCACATGAACAGCACCAGATGCCGTGTCAGGTACCTAACCAACAAACTCTCCATTTGTAGAATAGACTGCCTTTACATATCAAGCATGAATTACAAATTTTCACCTGGAATATGTGGAGAAAATCTACTTCATGGGGAAATTGTTTTACCACAGTATTGGTTAATGTTGATAAGCTTCTCAACGGTCTCCTTGTAAGAGCATATTAAGATATACAAGTACTGATACAATAAATTTACAACAGTCCGTTACCTGAACTTTTCTTTTTCACTGTCAGAAACTTTCCTAAACCAGCTACACAGTTAATGAAATGTATTGAACATTTCCTGATATTATGGTTGAAAATGTCTACCAACTGCTCCGTCTGGAATAAAATAGCTACATATCCATATCAGATATTAAAAAAAAAATCAAAAAAGCTTTTGTATGGGGACTTCAAATCTGACACCTTCTTATTTATATATGCAACTCCACTGCACACAACTACAAAGTACAACACTGATGGTCAGTGCTGCGACTGACTTTGTCACTCTTAATGGACAAAGGCACTGGTAAACAGATCAAGCCACCGACAAACACATTCATGCTTACATTGATCTCTGCACTCTGTCACCAAAGTCGTGATTCAGGATGAGAGGTACCAGTGGTACTCGTCAAAAATTAAGCTCATGACATGAAGCAGTCTTAGATGGGAAGTTGGTCCATTGGAGGTCATGCACAATCAAACATGCATATTCCCAATTAACCTGCTGGCATGTCTTTAGATCACAGGAAAAAAAAAATGGAGGCATTGATGGAATTGTATACGTATGTAGGACACTGCAAATGATATAAGCTCCACAGCTGCCAAAAGATTTGAGGGTGATACAGGCAGAGTTGGAGCCGAAGACTGAGCTGACAGAGCACCCTCTGTTGCCTGATGGCCTCACTGGTATGGTCAGTAGAGGTTTAAAGTAGATATCAACAGCAGGTTCAGTATGGCTCTGCTGAGTACCTTGACGCAACCACTTACATGAGCTGTAGACCATATAAGAAGCAGACATCGCCGTGCTGTTTTCATTCCAGTATGCACAAGTATTTCAACATCCCTGTTTATTGCACCAAAAAAGCACTGAGGTGACAAACAAATATGCTATGTGACATAATACATACATTAGTCAGATGATGAGGCACATCCATTTACCTCGGATATGGGTGTGTCAGCACAGGCCGAACCACCTGAGTTCGATGAGCCTGGCATCTTCTGTATTGCAGCTCCTTTGCATTTAATATGTTTTTGTTGTCCTTTAAGTTATCAGCCTTGCATATATTGACCTTCTGTCATAGATCCAGTGTATACTAATCTGTATTTATCTTTCCTTTTATTGATTTGCCTGAGATGACGGTAGTATGTTAACATCAAATTAATGAACACACAAATTAAAAATGAAATATAAGAAAATCAAATCTAATGACTTGCAAAATACTGATATTGTCCAAAAGACAATTTATAAGCAGAACATATTATAACTTACACATCCATGAATGTGCTGCTTCGAAAAGGTTTCCATTTCCACTGTATTTCTGGCTGTGGTATTCCAAAGGCATTACAATATAAAGAGTATTGAGATCCCAGTTGAAGGAAAGGCATGTTGTTTTCTGTTATTTTATTTTCATAAATCCTTGGCTTCACTACAAGTTTAAGGGAAAGAAGAGCAACAGAAAATTTACTGATCTGTCTTCAGCAAAATCTATTATATTTGTGTACTGCTTATTTTAAAACGAGACATCCTCATACATGTTTCAGAGTATTAAGTACAAGCACAAATTAACAGAAGCTTAGAAAACCATATGCAATGGTATGTATACCATATATAGAGAAACCAGTCTAGTTCCAGTGACCATGAAAAGGTTGAGTACCTCCCCAAAACATGCATTTTCAGATACACCTTCATTCCTAATGTAAAAGTTGAAATTGACAGTTGCGAGTGAACTCTATCCTTAGAGAAAGCGCACATTAATAAGAGTTAGCAAGTTAATTTCATAGCATTGATTTCATTCATCAGTTTTCCCGATACCCATTTTATCTTACTTAGTATCATGGAGAAATTGAAACTGTTCTGGAAAGCAATGCGAATAAAGAATGCAGCCAACATTTGTTGGATTCCAGTCCACTGGGAGATACACATACACTCATTACACTCATACTTTTTTGTATACACACCAAGAGGTAATTTGGAAGTTTGCTGGTTCAATCTGCAAGTCTTTGGGATATAGCAGGTACCTGGAGACCCCAGTAAACAATACTTGGACACAGCCAGAACAAACTCTAGAACAAGATGCACCACAGCCAGAAACTGAACCAGACATTTAAATGCTGCCAATGATACTATGCCCTTCTTTCTCAAACAATTGCTAATTAATTAGTTAATAGACAGATGCAGAGTCCATCTGTAACTGTACGAAAAATACACAGCCAGTTTGAATCTTCAGTCGAATGTCTGTTGCTTCATTCAAAGGAAGGCTTAAAAGAATTGCTCAGGATTAGCAGTGTTGCTACAGATTTAGCCCTTCCCTCTCCTGCCATCCCTCATCACACTGTCTTTGTGCAAACTGTCTTTGCTCTGCTGTGATGAAGGAAGTGGTTTCTTTAATCTCTGGAGACAACAGTACTCTGAGACAGCATTGCTGGTCTAAGTATCTGATAGGGGTTCAGGAGCACAATACTGCTGAATACCATTTCCATGCCATCGAAGCAAATTAGCTGGACTCTGGGTCTAACATTAACAAGGCGATTGTCACAGATGAGGGTTTCAACTTTTTTTTTTTTTTTAAGTAGGAAGTAACACTTATTCTATGCTACTTAATTAACAGACTTCAGAAAGGACTGTGCATACCTCTCAGCCTATTAGAGCAAGAAATCTGGGCAAAGCCATATATAAAAGTGGGACAATTTTAAAATATTGCTTCTACAAACTTAGAAAGTTGATAGAATAACATGTTTTGCATTAGCTTGAATTTTACGAAGGGTATGAAGTCTGAAATTCAAATGTCTGCCATTATTTTCTAACTTCAGTCTTTAATGATTTGTCACCAATTTGCCAGAAAACCACAATTTTATGAAAAATGGACCAAAAATATGAGGGGAAAAATCTGGACATTCTGCATAATCTGTACAGTTGAGAGGTATGTGCAATGGCAGTAAGTGAATGGAAGGAGAAAATTGCAGTTCCTGTTTGAGAGGAAGGTTTCCAGAAAGTCCTGGAAATCCTGTAGAGCATCATTTTATGAAGCTGCATATCTAAGGTGTTAGGCATGATCATATTACTAAGTAGTTGCAAAGGCTTAATAACGTAGAAATTATATAGTTCACATACAAGAAATGCCTGCTCGTTAATATTGGTCAGTAAATTCTTTGAGATTGTCAACATGGCAGTACAAGAGGGACTGTGAGTTAATGTTATTTCTATGATGTAATATATTGGTCGCAGTGTTACTCAGTAAGGGTATACATGATATCCTAATGGCTTTAATGTTATGACATTTTATCAAATGGGTCCTAAAACTTAGATATACTGATTCTGAGTTTGCACTGTCTACGAGAAAACAGAAATCTGTATGATAACATTATCTTCATCGGTAGTGTTGTGTCGCTATACCTAGTACCAAGTGTTCATATTGATACCATCCAAGCAGAAAGACAGATTGTGTAAAATGGGTACCAGAAGGATCATATCTCAGTGCACCACTTTTTAACGTGTCTTTTTCAGATTTACTAACTGCGTTAAATTTGTTAATCTGCAATATGCAGATGAATAAAGATTAGCAAAATTGTTACATGCATGAGTAATGAAGAGACACAACACACTGCTTATTGTTTTTAGGTGACTGGCTCGTTTTAAATAGTCTTATTACAGACATTAACTAAACATAACCTGAGCAGTGAAGGGTACCTAAGTGCCACATGGTCAGATGGAGGGGCTGGATTCAACAACAAATGAAGCTTGATAAGCACACTGAATAACTGTGTGTAAACTCTACCAGATTTGGAGGAGCATCATTAAACTGCATTATGAGGATGAACTCATCCTCTGTTAATTACATAATGAGACTACATATTCTGCTACCTTATGGTCTTTCTTTAAAAGATATCGGATGATCTAAGTAGAAGGAATATATATACTTTAGACATACAAAATAACAGTTGGACTATCAAGCTAGACTGGTGCAGTCAAATGTATCTTCCTTGCCCTATAAGGGGGTTAGAAGAAGATCCTTTATTAACCTATAGGACTTTGGGATCAATATAAGTTATATAGCTTAGCTTAAACACGCACGCTATAATACTGGACATAAGAGGATCTATGTAGAACCAAATTCGTTGATGGAGAAGAAAAAAAAAGCCGAATGAGCTGGCATATCATCCTTTTAGTGAATGGTTTACCCAGTACACTAAAATACTCAGAGGCATTTAGCCAATGTATTGCAGACTATTCTGGTAACAGAAAATACAGCATTTGCAGAGGATCAGATGTACGGGGCCAATAAGATCTTGGCTGGAAATCACATATGCACATCAAGCTGTTTTTCCTAGGCTTGCCTGGACATGTTCCTGAAATCCCTATTAGTATAGAGGGAAATTATGCACATTACTTGCAGAAAACAAAGTTTTTCCATATTTTCCCAGTTTCTCCTTATTAGTTTGCAGTGTCCTTGTAATACTATAACTATCACACATTCCCACTACTGAACTGTTGTGCATAACCTTTACTTCAGCATGGCTTGATTTCCTAAGTTATGACACTAGCATTCTACCACAAACTCAAGGTACATACTGTAGAATATAACATTTTCATATGTTGAGAAAGGTCAGCTACCTTTTCTGTTTATTCCTCCTTCCACCTTTGTGTACCTCACAGCTGACCATTAGATGCTCAGTGTAGATTGACTCACTCTTAGTGGCCTTAGTATTACCCCTGGGGCTAGCACCACCGTAGCCATTGGTGTGATTGACTCACTCCTTAATGGCTCTAGTATTACCCGTGGGGCTAATACCACCATATCCATTGGTGATTTGGGAAGGGGACTTGCAAATATTAGTTAGAGCAACAGGCAGTGTTATATAGGCTGATCTGTATGCCATTTTTGTTTTTTTGTTATGCCCTAACTGAGCAGATCTGCTGATGTCACACACATCACTGCACTAATTCCTGTTAGCTTCAGCCATCCATGATGAATTCAGTGGTAAGCTGCCATGCAGTTAGAGCTCTGTACCCATCTCTGCAGGAGTGTCAGATCACCATCAGAAAGTCCATTCTCCAACCTGGAATGGATGAACTGACAACTGCCACTCCACCCTATGCCCTCCTCCCCTGGTTCCTATAGCACCCAACCTGCTAATCAAACTCACATCACCTGGGTTGCAGTCAGGCCTTCACTTCTATTTCAAGGTGCACTTTTACAGGCATAATACAATACAATGGTAAGCAACATTCATTCATTCTGCCTTAAAACAAAGAGTTTCACATCTTTTCCAGTGTTGTTTTAATGCCTGTGTTCTTCACTTTATCAACATTTAATAACCAGTTAAGTAAACTGGTCTGACGGCCTATAACAACCATTACAACAACACAGAAGACTGTTTCATAACAAAAACTACAATAAGACCATAAACAAACAAATACAACGTGGTGAAGAAACATGCATGAAACAAGATAGATAAGGCATTTACAGGAGTCAGGCAGTTTCGATTTAGTGGATAGCAATAAAGTTAGAAGTATATAAAGTTTGTGCAAATAAAAAGCTAAGCAGGAAGAGGCTCATCACTATTAATTAAGGTTATAGTCAGACATGTGGAAACAAGCCATAGCTGAATTTTAGTTTTCTAATGGCTTCTTGTAGACTAGAAGATTTGGTAGAGGCTGGCAGTGAAGTGAATAAAGTTGTCTGAAATAATGCAAAGAAAGAGAACAACTAGGTAAGATATGTAGGTATTATTATATGATAATAGTTCAGCATTATTAGTAGGTGGTGTCATTGTTAGAGACAAACATCACTGTGAATGATTTATAGTCTACTCACTATTTACAATAACTGTGATGGTAAGATTCTTTTGCAGGCTGGTATTATTCAGTACGATTGTATAATTCCCAGCATGTTCTTTCTTCACCTCATGCAATGAAAGGCTAGATCCATTTATTTTACACGTAGGATTGTCAGAAGGTATTTCCTTACCATTTTTGTACCTGTATGGGAATCAATATGCTGTCAGGCAATAAGGAAGAAAAATGGATCATTTTACTGAGTTAAAATTTAAAATTTGCTTTAAGTCAATGTGACTGCAGGTAATGTTAGTGCTTCACAGACTGTAAAGCCACATATTTTATGAATTCATTTCAGTTTATTTACAACAATTCAGATGAAAGTAGCAATCAAAATAAAAGTTATTGGCACTTACCATAAAGTATAGCTGTAATAACAATGGTACCATAAAGTATAGCTGTAATAACAATGGTACCATAAAGTATAGCTGTAATAACAATGGTACCATAAAGTATAGCTGTAATAACAATGGTACCATAAAGTATAGCTGTAATAACAATGGTACCATAAGGTATAGCTGTAATAACAATGGTACCATAAAGTATAGCTGTAATAACAATGGTACCATAAAGTATAGCTGTAATAACAATGGTACCATAAAGTATAGCTGTAATAACAATGGTAACACTAACTGTATATAAACCCTGAAAGATGCGGAAGGACGAGGCTGGTACAGTGGGGGTTTGCGTAATAGTTAAGGTGCTTACCTTGCAGACACAAGGTACAAGTTTTAATTCTCACTTTGTAAGTTGGGGGTTGGTATAATGGTTGAGTTGCTTTCCTCACTAACACAAGGTAGAGTGTCTGATTTTTGCTGTTGGAAGCGTAATTGTACAGGCTTAAAATGGCCCACAGGTGTAGATAGCCCACTAATTAGCTATGAATTTAAGTCCATGATTAGTTTTAACACAGCTCCACAGAGTTAGGCAACCAGCCACTGCTCTGCTATATTCATCTGTGCAATCCAATGAATCTGCTGCATTCTGCTAACCATAAGTACAATTTTATACTGTATTTTGCACTTGTAAACTGTATTTTTGCTATATTGCTGATTTTTTAAAACTGTTCTTGCTGATTTGTTGCACTTTTTTGTCTGCTGTAGCATAGACTAGTTTCAGACCTGCTGAATCTGGTTCTGTTTGTTAACCTGATCACTAAACCAGGCTATCGTTTGTTGGAGAGGGCCCCCCCTGCACCCTTCTGGCAGGAGAGTGCAGTTAGGATGCATCTGATTGAAGGCTGTTGGCACAGGGCTCATTTTTGTGCTATTTTTATTGGTTAAATTGTTGAATTCAGTTTGTTCACTGTTGCTGCATAAGCCCTGCATTTGCTCAGGGTTACACTTGTTTTAACAAAGCTCCACAGAGTTAGGTGAACAGCTCTGCTGCATTCATCTGTTTACGCGTAGCACACCTCCGTGCAGCATTGTCCACAGTGGAAGTAACCATTGGCAGTTATAGATGCAAAAACTTCAGTAGACACATTTTCCCTTAGTAGCTGCCCATGATCCATCCAAGAAGTCCTTAAATTGTGCTTAGCTGCTCACAGAGTGCCTCAGCTGCACGTTTGCCCCTCAAACAGTCCCACAAAACACCAAATCTACAATAGTCTCATAGCATTTAGAGAGCCCTATTAGTATGGATGCCATTTAGAGCACCGAGTTATACTACACCCCTCCATTTTCTCTCAGCACTATGAAAATAGGATTTAATCTAGCATTATGGATGTTCAATTTCCCTCTATTTCTCCTATCAGCCTGAATGACATGGGCATACTGAGGCAGTGTAGTAACTGCCTCATGTACATTGACAACTCTTTACTCCTAACTCACCCAAGTACAATTTGTGAGAGATGCAACTAAACTAAGAATCTGGAAACCTTGCTCTCTTGGGCATAGAACAGTAACACTGAACAGGTTGTCAGTTCACATACTATACCTCCTATGCAAAGCATGCACTCAACACATAAACTATCATACACAGAGGTACTCAAGAGAAACCTACCTAAACAACAAAGACCTTCTAAATGTGAAGATACTACACCTAACACATCACATACAGCACTTCAAACCAGCAAAGGGTGTAAAGTTTACTGGTTAATGAGCTTGTGCCAGCTAATTTCAGATGCATAAGAACTTAAGTATTTGTTGTGCTGTAAGTCATCATCATCATCATCATCATCATGAAGACAACCCACTTTTTCCCATATTCTACATACGGTTGGGGTTTTTGTCAACTGTCATCATCTCTCTCTTGATTCAGTGCCACTCTCCTGCCTTCTTTCTTAAGTCATGCCTAATTGTTGCAGGTCTTCTCTCACACAGTCTACCCATATTTTTGCTAAATGCCCTCATTTCCTCTTATCTTCTTCCTGTCTGTCCCAAATCTTCTTCATCAGATTGTATTTAGCATTTCTGTACATGTGCCTGAACCACCGTAATCTGTTCTCTTTGACATTCTCTACAATTGGAGCTACTTTGGCTTCTGCTGTTATGTCCTCATTTCTTCGTCTGTCCCAGTGTGCGCATCCTACCCCCTGTCTCAGGCACTTCAACATCAGTTCTAGATTCCTCAACTGCCCTGCCTTTGCTGCCAAGGTTTCTGTAATCTACAGTAGTACTGCTCACACCACTGTTTAATACATTTTACTTTTGAGCTTCTTTCGCATTCCTCTGTCAAGCATTACCCCTGACCGTCTATGCCAGTGTGCTGCAGAGCCCCTCTTATTCTAGCAAGGACCTCCTTGTTCAGACTCCCCTTCTCCTCGACCAATCCTTCCAGATACTTGAAGCTGTTAACCCGTTCTGCTATTTTCTCTTTTATCTAAGTTCTCAGCTTCTTCTGATTGTCGTCATTTGCAGCCATTACAACTGTTGTTATCAGTATTCAGTTTCATCCCATGTGCCTTCAGTTTTGCATTCCATTCCCCTACTCTTTGCTGAAGTTCTTGCTTGGAGTCTGCCTGTAATGCCAAATCATCTGCATGCAGCAACGTTGTTGATCCATACCCTCCGACCTGTTTGGTAATGTTATCCATCACCAGTATGAACAGCAGTTGGCTCAGAGCTGAACCCCGATGCACACACAGTCCCACTGGGAATCCACTCTGGGAATCTGAACACTGTTTGTACTTGAGTCAATTTGTCCTTGTACACACCGGGAAAAAAAAAAAAGCTTATATCAGCAAGCAGATATTTAAACATTTAATTTTGTCCAGTCGATTTGCATTATTTAATGTTCACGTATTTTATCAAACACAAAAGCATAAAGGCCTAAGTGGCTGTTATATGTGAGGCCATTTAGTTTGAACGAGAGTCTTAACTGCTAAATTTATTATTTTTACTTTTTTCTAAACTTGTCAGTATGTCTTCTAGTCAGGCCCTCTTAACACATTGTGAGTAGCTTGATATGCCAGGTGCTGCAGTGGGGTATCTGCTTACATACTAGAAGAGATTTGGGGGTGTCAGTCTAATAAACCAATGAACAACGGCCACTTACTGTAATGAACAATTCAAAATTGCTAATTTCTAAAGTTTATAGATATGGCTAAGTCTTGAAGGCTAGGGATGAAAGCAATTATCCTTCTTGTGTACACCAACAAATAACAGATGTTTTAAGACTTTTCCCCAGCATGTTTTCTTCACCAACTAGCATGGCCAGCATAGTGAGGTTTGTTAGCTATAACTTACCAGGTTGCATCTGGTTCTGGAAAGGCAGATACATTTGGTTGGATTGTTACAATTTCCTCCTTCTCCTGGACTTCAATGATATTGCCTTTGTTAAATTTTGCTTCAAGAAAGGGATGATCTGAAAATAAGAGATCATTACAACTTGAAAAATTGGTTTACTTATTCAGCTGATATTAAATATCCTCCCTATATCTTCAAGCATTCTTTCTAAAGAAAGATTATTTTAGTAACTAGGTAACTATGAAAGTATTTGTAGGTATGTATTAAAGTATTTGTAACAAAGCAGAGTATAATCCTGTGTCTTAGTTTTAGATGCATTCAGTTCTTGATGGACTTTGGTCCAATGCTCAACTAGTGTGGACCTTTTCTTTGAATACAGTTAGAAGTAAAAGGTAAAATCAGTATATAAATGCAAATTAACGACAAAAAATGGGTTCTGGCAATAATGGCTTGCAGAGACTGAGAAATGTATTTCTTCACCTAATCTTTTGATGTCTAGCTACGTGAAGAGATTCAATGAATGGTTTTCATAATCCAAGGCAGCACTAATGAATAAAATAGAAATGTTGAAACTGAATAAGATTTCACTTCAATTATATGTCACATATAAGCAAATTTGTGAACTAAGGGGGATCATAAATATTAGCAACAGTACACATTATGGACTTGTAACAAAAAATGAGAATGTGAAGTAAAGTAGTGATTCATAGGGTTGGGAGGGTGGCCTAATGGTTAAGGTGTTTGCCTTAGAAATACAAGGTGCAGGGTTTGAGTCTCACAAGGGATAATTCGCTAGGCTTAAAATGGCTCGCAAGGGCAGTTAGCCTTGTACTAATCTATGAACTATGCATCTATAAGAGGCAGTGGGCCAGAAGGCACAGAAAAGGGGTCTGCAAAGAATGGCATAACGAGACAGTAATAATCACAGTTTGAGTGCAAGATGAAATGCAAATAAAGACAACAGAAATCAAGTCAGGATTCATAGCTGTCAGTGATAAAACCGAGCAGACACCTGTGTTTTAGTATAAAGGTGAAGGGCACATCAAAAACTCGCTGTACTCCATCCAAACAAAATGCAATTCTGAATATGTTTATCACAAAAAGGTTCCCTCTGGTGTGGGACATGACCATATGTGTATCAGAGAAAGATACAGACAGATGATTACATCACACCAGTAGAGATCCAGGAGTGGCTGTGGGCAGATAGAGGCATCATTGGACTTCTTGTACCCACAGACAACAAGGTATGACTATTACTTACCATATGGGCTACAGGGAGATTTCACTGACAAATTGTTGATCCCAGGGGATTTTCACAGATGTTAGCCCATAAAAGACACTGAACATTCCACAAAACACTGATTCCACTCATGGATAAGTATGTTTTTTTCCCCATACACCAGGGGAGATATTGCCCACCTCTCCAAACTGTTGGTAGGGCACAGATTGTGCCCATGTGGCATTCAGGGATCCACATATCTATGGACATTGATACATAATTGAAAGGGCTAGCATCCCATCAACTGCCTACCTATTTGGGGAATCCTAGCAAGTTGCAGATAAGTGCCCTATTGGGGTTTTTGTTTTTTTGTGCTCTTTGGGGTTAATGTTAGCCAGTAAGGGTATATGCCAATTTGAGAGACAGATTCCCCATAAACACTGCCACGCTAAGTGTCTTTTTTGCCTAGGTGCACCTAGATTCTTCTCACAACCACATCTTGTTTGGTTTGTCAGGTGTTAACCCCAAAAACCCTTCACAGTAAGCTTTCTTCCCTTTCCTTGTAGCTTGAGAACCAGTGTCGCAAGCTTCTCACTAAAGATAAGAGTGGACGGAATCTCCTACCCAGAGGGTCAGACATTAGGGAAGAAGGTGAAAAAGGTTTGTTTGTGTCTTTTGGCTTTTCCAGGCTAGTGGTTGCCACAGCGGAAACTCTGGTCTGCTAATGATTGGTAGTTGATTTTTACGTGTCGAGTTACCAGCCCTGACACACACCCTTCAATGAAGGTACGCCCATTCACGCATGTCCACGCAGAAGACGCTCTAGCTGAGAATCGAACCGAACAGCATCTTACTGTGAGGCGACAAGAAGGTGAAAAAGGTATGACCTGAATTTTCCATTGTCCAGCCTCTGCCAGGTGTTTCTCCTGATGCTGTTACAAACCCACAGGCTTGCTTGGCTGTGTTGTCGGATTTCTCTATCATGACTGGGTTGGAGACCGATGAAGAGCCATCTGGCATATCTGAAGAGACTTTGCAGGTGTCCATTTCTGATGTTCAGGGGGAATGATGGTTGATTTTTTCCAAGCGGCCTAGGGGAGTTTTTAGTCGGGGAAGAAGTTTCTACTGCAGCTGTGACTGCTGTCCTGGGTCTGAGCCTTCTCATTTTTATAGGGGGGGACATTCCCTTAAAAAAGAAATAAAAAACTAAACATGCCTAGGGATACACAATGTGAGTAGCAGGCCTTTTCTCAGGAGCTATTTACCTCTTTAATATCATTAAAGCCTGCTCAGAGGGTTTCTGTTCCTGCTAGTCTTTGGTCTTCTACTCCCCTCAAAATGCCTAGAGAACAGGATTCTTCTTCTGAGGAGTCTGATTCTGATGACTAATCCCTGACTTATTCTACTCAGATTCTTTCTCCTTTGGACTATATGGGTCAGAGGAGGAGGAATCTAGTGGTCCTGATTTTCCTTTTGAGGAAATTTCCTTTGGGGACACACTCTCTTGGATGATGGAATTTTTTAAGTGGGATTATGTTCAGGACTCTGATATCCATAAGAGGTACTACATGTTGCTGCAGTTGGACTCTCCTAAACCTGGGGCTATTCCTCCTGTTTTGAGTGCTTTGCTGGATGCTTTTTGCAATGCCTCTCATGTATCTGACTCTCTGTACCCTGCTCCCAAGCCTGACCGGTACCAGAGGATTGTTATTTTTTGTATAACTGCCCTGCTGCTGACCCCTCTGTGGTGTCTGTAGCCTCTGATTAGCTGTTTCAGTAGCTTCCTTTACCCAAGTTATTGTCTTTTGACAAGGACAGCAGAACCATAGATAGGCTGGGTAAGAAGGCTTACACTTCTGTTATCCTAGCTTTTAGGGCCATTAATTATCAGACCCATATGTTTAGGTATGTCTTGGCTCTTCTTTCTCAGGCCTGTCAACTTATTTCTGATTTTCCATACTCTGAGGGTAAAGCTTCTGCTCTTTCCTTGCTAGGGACTTCCTCTCAAATCATTCATCATTCTATCAAATGTAGTTATGATGTGGCAGATGCCCCTTTTAGGGTTCAGTGATGAGAAGGTATTATTTGCTTGGCTTCAACCTCTACCTGATGATATTTTAAGTGGGATTATGTTCAGGACTCTGATATCCATAAGAGGTACTACATGTTGCTGCAGTTGGACTCTCCTAAACTTGGGGCTATTCCTCCTGTTTTGGGTGCTTTGCTGGATGCTTTTCCCAATGCCTCTCATGTATCTGACTCTCTGTACCCTGCTCCCAAGCCTGACCGGTAACAGAGGATTGTTATTTTTTGTATAAATGCCCTGCTGCTGACCCCTCTGTGGTGTCTGTAGCCTCTGATTAGCTGTTTTAGTTGCTTCCTTTACCCAAGTTATTGTCTTTGGACAAGGACAGCAGAACCATAGATAGGCTGGGTAAGAAGGCTTACATTTCTGTTATCCTAGCTTTTAGGGCCATTAATTATCAGACCCATATGTTTAGGTATGTCTTGGCTCTTCTTTCTCAGGCCTGTCAACTTATTTCTGATTTTCCATACTCTGAGGGTAAAGCTTCTGCTCTTTCCTTGCTAGGGACTTCCTCTCAAATCAGTCATCATCCTATCAAATGTAGTTATGATATGGCAGATGCCCCTTTTAGGGCTGCTGTTTTTGGTTCAGTGATGAGAAGGTATTATTTGCTTAGGCTTCAACCTCTACCTGATGATATTAAGGCTAAGTTGATGGATACGCCTCTGGATTCTAAACTTTTGTTTGGTTAAGCAGCTGCTGGTTTGTTTAAGTCACTTCAGGATAAGGGTAAGGCCTTACAGGAGGTTAAACATGTCTTTGTTTCTCCAATGCCTAAATTTCAGAGAAACTACCCCACTATGGCAGTCTTTGATCGTAGACAAGGGGTTCTACTCCAGACTGTATTCTATTGCTCAGAAAAGAGGGCACTTGGAGACCTATTCTAGACATCTCTCACCTAAACACTTTTTTGAAAGTGTCTTCCTTTCAGATGTTGTCCCTTCAGACTCTGTTTCCAATCTTGCTCCCTCTGGCTTATATGGTATCTCTGGATCTCAAGGATCCTAATTTCCACATTCCAGTACATCCTCTTTTCAGGATGTTTTTGCATTTTTATGTTGCTTTCTGGCATTTTCAGTTCTCTGTTTTGCCCTTTGGCCTTTCTACTGCCCCAAGGGTGTTCATCAAATATCTTGGTCCTGTGATTGCTTTTTGCAGGCTTAAAGGGATACAGATATCTCCTTACTTAGACAACCTGCTGATTCAGGCGTCCTCTCCAGAGATCCTTTTGCAAAATATTGATTTTGCCATTTCCCTTCTTAAGGGCCTTCTCAAGATCATGTTTTTCTGGGTTGAAAGATTTAGAGTGTGTCAATGTTTGCATCCCTGTTTCCTCCAAAGGCCTTAACTGTAATTTCTTTCTTTAACACTCTTCTTCCTCTGTCTTCCGTTTCCACCAGGGAGTTTCTGAGAGCACTAGGTTTCATGGCAGCTACTATTCTGACGCTCCCTCTGACCAAACTTCATATGAGAAATTTTCAGTGGTTTCTGAAGTCAGTGTGGCCTCTTGTAGCTCCTCTTCTTCCTTTTCTCAGACAGGAACTTCCCTGGTGGATTCAGCAGCTGTTGCTGAATCCAGGGATCCCTTTTCATCCCCTTCTTCCCTCTGAGGAATTGTTCAAAGATGCTTAATGCATGGGATAGTGGGGCGGCCAATATTTGGCTCCCTAAAGGTACAGGGGGGTGTGGTCACCTCATCAGTAGAAGGAGCACATCCATGTCAAAGGCTCTTCAGGCCTTTCATCCTCTCTTCTCTCTGAGGCCTCTCAAGGTGTTCATAGACAATACAACAGTGATGTGGTATGTAAACAAACAGGGAGGAGCAAGATCTTTAACTTTTTTGCTGGTTGGCACTTCTGGCATGGGATGTTGATGTCAAGTATCAATTGACTCTTCAGGCAGTTTATATCCCTTCTGGTCAGAACAATGTGGCAGACATTTTGAGCAGGTCCTTAACTCTGTCCCAAAAATGGATGCTTCACAGGGATGTGTTTCTGGACATAATCCCCCAGTGGGTACTCCTCAAGTGGATCGTTTTGCCTCCCCTCTGAACAGACAACTTCCTCTGTTTTGTGAAAGAGTCCTGGGTCATCTGGTGTGGAAAGTGGTTGCCCTCTCATTTTTCTTGGTAGAGGATGTTTCTTTATGCATTCATTCTCATTCCAAAAGTTTGTTCAAGATTCAACAGGATGCTCCCAAAATCTAGTTTGTGACTCCCTTTTGTTCGTGACAGCACTGGTTCCCGCTACTTCCGCATCTACCCAGGGGCAATCACTGCAAGTTACCTCACAGGGTAGATATAAGCAAACAAGACAAGGGATCTCTCATCCTTCCCCACCTGTCCATGCTTCACCTGACACTGTGGGTGACAGGATTTTACTTTCTCTTGGACACCTTTTTTCTGAGGACATGCTGCAAGTCCTGCAGGAGGCCAGGAAACCTACTACTAGGAAATTCTACTTATCTAAATGGAAGAGGTTTTCTATTTGGCGTCTCTTTTGTAACCTTGACCCACTTACTGTGGTTGTTCCTATGGTTTTCTCTTATTTGTGTGAGTTGCTCAATGCTTGTTTTGGCCTAGTCTTCTATTAAGGTCCACTTATCAGTTGTCTCTGCTTGTCTGCCTTTATCTCCTCCTTTTGCTTCTAGATTTGAGGTTAAACAATTTCTTAATGGCGTCCTTAATATTAGACATCCTAGGAAGCCTGTTCCTCCTCTCTTGGATCTTATTGAAGTTGACTTGGGCTCCTTTTGCAATTGCTGCTTCAGCGTCCTTGCAACATTGTTCCTGGAAGACTGTTCTTTTGTTAGCTCTAACTTCTGACAGACAGGTGTCTGAGTTGCAAGCCCTTATAGCTTATCCTCCTTTTTTGATCTTTCATGAGAACAGTGTGTTCTTGTGCACTAATCGTAATGAGCTTTCACTTAATCAGGCTATTAATCTGTCTACTTTTTCCCCTCTCTGCAATCTGACAGTGAGAGGATGTTGCATACTTTGGATATGCATAGGCAACTCAGGGTTTATTTGGATAAGACTAAGGCTATTGGGAAATCTGATCAGTTGTTTGTTTCTATTCATCCTAGATCTTTGGGACTAGCTGTATCCAAAAACTATTTCTTCTTGGATTTCTAAGGCTATTTCCTTTTGTTACACTTTTCGTGGCAAGGGCCTTCCTTCTTCAATTAAAGCTCATTCTACTAGACATATGGCTTCTTCTGGTGATTATTTCAAGGGATTAAATACTAATTCTATTCTTGAAGCAGCTACCTGGACTTCTGTACATACCTTTACCAAGCACTACAAGTTGGATGGTATCTCTAGAGCTAGAGCTGGTTTTGCTAGTGGCGTTCTTCATAGCTTTTTAGGTGTGTCTTCTGTTCCTTCTGCCTCCCAAGTTTCCCCTTGAGCTTTGGCACTCTCCCATATGTTAAGAATACTGCAGCACTGAATGTAAGGACATAGTACATTTGTGTAAAATCTTACCATAATGGTAGATGTCCTTGCCTTCACTGCTGCATTATTCGCTCCCTTCCTCCATCTCCCTAGTCCTTTGTCTTCCTGGATGTACAGGTTACCTCTTGGGTTCCTTGGACTGATGTTCCTACTGGGGCAGTCAGTTCTGTTCCTGGTATGCTTGTATGTCACCTTTATGCCCTTGCTATGCAAGGAGCATTTGGATGACATTCAGAGTACCTTAAAGCAACAGTAGGCTTTGGTAAACTGGCCATACGTCAGGCATCCATGGCAGGGAATCCCCATCTGTGAAGAATACTACAGCACTGAAGGCAAAGACTTCTACCATTATTGTAAGATTTTACACAACTGTACTTTCTTGCTTGAAGAAACCTCACAGGGCCACCTAACAGGTAACTGTGTAGGCACACAGGTGCGCCTACACAATGCACAATGACCACAATAGGCACATAACATGAATCCCCCTCATTGTCCTTCCCTCTAGTTGATGAAATCTTTATGGAAATCACAAGGGATAGCCAAACAGTAATGCAGAATCACACATGCACAAACTACAAACATTGTTCAGTTCATTTTTGGTATGTTGTAGTTGCAGTTCTGCTGCCTGGACATATCTGGAAGGGAACACATTGTGTCAACTTCTATTACATGCTGTACGCAATGCATTATGATCCAGTGTCAGCAAGCATAACAGGCTGCATAACCTGGACCTTCCATCAGTGCAGCAGCAGGACCTACAATAACCAGCTCAGCATTCCCCAAGTAGTGACAGATTCCGGCTAAAACATCAGCAGTAGCCAGACCACACCTTTCTAAATGCTGCTGTGCAAAATATTTGTCAGCACAGGTGAAGCAGCAATATCTAGTTTACCTCTGTGAGCCCTGACATATATACAGTGGCAGTGTGGTGTAATGCAGACCAAAATGATGCATCCAGGCTATCTAGTGGCTAAACTGAGCAGTGCACGTCTGATTCACACACTGCAGTAGACCTCTTGATGTACACCACACAAATTGGGGGTAGCATAAGTCACAGTCATAATTATTTGCACATGCTCCAGGGGAAACAGTGACATATGGCAGTCTATTGCTATACCAGGAGGTACGGCCCAGAGTTCACCATAGGTGGAGATGGGTCATTGGGAGGGAGCTTTTCACCCCAGGACTCCACTGACAAAGGGGTTCCTAGCTCATCCAAACTAACTTGGTCTGTAAATGTAAAATAAGTATCAGTAGTGGGAGTAGAATTGCCACTATGGGATCATGCAGTGGAGTGCTTGTGCTGGGGGTTTGTGAAAGAGGCACTTTGGGAACACAGCACCATGAAGGCTGTCCCATTCTAATTGCTTATCTCGGCACATATATGGCAGAAAAGGATGAACATGACCTGCATGGTGCATGCACATGAAGTTGTTCAGCCAAATTGTGCCTTTGTTGTGGCCAGTTCTTCACAATTGCCCTGATGATTGGGGTATATCAACCACAGCAGATGCAGGCTGCGCATCTCTGCAATGGTCATTGTATGCAGCCATTATAAGTCCATACACATTCATGTCCATGACGCACACTGGGGTGCAGGGTGCCAATGTTGACAATGGCTTGCATTTTAAGGGAGCTGGCTATAGTAGCCATGTTGCAGTACCTATATGCTCAGGCTCCACTGTTTACTTAAGGCCGCATTCAACGCCAACCATATCTATTTCCACATATGGCATATGTTAATGCAAACTGTGCATGAATTGCAGGCCTGCACATCTGTTGGTTAAAGTGAAGTGTTACATGCATGGTGGGGCTACCTGGAACAGTGGTTGATATCATGTTGCCTTCCTAGCTCATTTTACAGAGGATATAAGAGTGAAGAAGCAGTGTTGTGATCACCCCCTGCTTGGCTGCCACTAGTGGCGGCCATGACAGCAGTGAAGGCGGACATCAGTAGTCAGCCAAAAATAAATTGCTGTGTCTGGATCTATAGGAAACAAAGTTCAGTGATACAGCTTTTAGATACCATAATTTTTTTGGTCAAAAATCTTTGAGGTTTCTGAAGTTGTGCAATATGTTTGGATAGGTGGTTACTGAAAATGACATTATATTGTATTATGGGTCATATTAGGGAAAAAGAATATTTTTTTTGGATGTGAACTATGTGCATTTAAAAATTAGATGGGCTTGGTAGAAGGACTTCCTTATGAAAGTTGCTGCATGGTGGTGGTGAGAGGAAAATACATTGTTTGCTAATAACAGGCCACTAATGATGGTGTCAATGTTGAAGGAACCATCTTTTATACAGTAGGCTCTGGGATGCTTATGCTTCCAGAAAAACACAATATTACAAGTTCATGGCCTTGACTCCAGGGATTATTGCAAGCTAGTCAGTCTTGTTAGGATATAGGTATCTGGTGGAAAATTAATGGTCACAGCAAATTTTCAGTCATCCATAAACTTTGTAAGCCAGAGACTCTTGACATCCAATTGTACACCAGCAAAGAAATGTAAAAGAGGAGTGGACACAGTACAGAACCTTTTGGTACACCACTGGTGACAAGCCTTTTAGAAGGGTAATACAGCAGCCCTAACAATGCATGTTTGGTCTGTCGGCTAGCTATCCTGCAGATTATGTGTGGGTTAATATTCAAGTCATAATACTATAATGTGTAATAGCATCAAAGGCCTTAGCCAGGTCGAGATATGCACTGTGTACCTTCTGTCTATTATGCAGCTTTTCAGTTACTCTTCCAAAGAAGTCCGCCAGATTTAGTAAACAGAACCCTCCACCCCACATATCCCTATTTGTCCTGTCTCTGGGTTATTTGTATGCAAAACATAAGGACTACAAACTACCATGGAAAGGCTAGGCTTCTCAAGATCCTCACAGATCAATAGTCTAGTAAGTACCTATGAAGTTAGGAAATTATAAGGATGTACATTTCCCAAAGCTGAATTGGTTCAGGTTGAAGTGTTTATTCTCTGCATTTTTATGTTTCATGATGAGACATTTCATTAATTTACAAACTGATTACACTCTGGATAAGAGCACTAATTGAAAATATGAGCTTTTCTTTCCTGTTCTTAGTAAACACCAGGCAAAGAATGGCATGAAGAGTAGTAAACAGCACATCATTATCCTGTCATGCAGAGTGTTGGTTGTGATGCATACTGAGTTTTGTGTAGAATGCTAGACAATCCTCCTGCATCACCACAACAGAAAGATAATGTTAAAAAATGGGGTGACCAAAATGCCATAGCAAACCTATACTGTGGAGTCTATATTATACGAGGGGATAATAAAGGACCTGTCCTGAACCTATATATCATGAAAGAGGGATAAAAAAGATAAAAAAAGCATGATACAAGGAGAAAGGAACACAGTCAGTAGACAGAAATGGACAAGCAGAGGCTAAGTGAGGCAGTACTTTGTTCTTTCAGAGAGAAATATTCAAGCATCCTATGTTTAAAACAATGAATTTGAGAACTATGGTGGAAACTAAAATACACTGTGAACCTTCTTCCACTGATATTAATTCACAAGATTCTGCAATAATTCCAATCCTGACATCATATCCATCAAATCAGTACTCAAATTAAGCTAGAGAGTTGGGCTTTGGTATCAGTCAGATGAGCCTCCTGTTTGAAAATAGTAAAGCTGGCCATTCATCCCCACGTTTCAAACTGCACAGGCACTACTGTTGCTGTTTCTCTTTACTCATTGCTAAGTGGAGTTTTTTTATTTACTTATTCCAGCTCAGCTTTTCATTTTTCAGGACTGTCTGTTCACAACAATCTATCTTGCTGTTCCTTTTAGGGTAAAGCTGATGGGAACCCACAGAGTGCAACACCTCCAAACATTGTGAACTCTCCAGTTTGGTTGAAAGAGATCCCTTCCCATCTAGAAAGTTTGAACATGGTATACAAATAAGTCCACAATCAAGGAACTGCCCATCATATTACACCCTCAACAGTGCGATAACTAGGCATTATCTTAGAGGATCATAGGGTCATAGGAGGTTACTAGGCTAATGGCCCTGGGGCCCTTACAAGCCTAGCCAAGAGTTTATCTGCAAAAAAGAAACCTCAGTCAGCACCTGTTGCCCCTGTCAGTGAGGGACAAAGGTGGAACCCCTGGGACAAATTTGAGGTTTCCCATCCACTCATCAAGGTTGCACCTGAAGAGGGTTAGCAAGGTACTCTGTTTGTTTGACATGTATGGGAAGTCTGTTCCAGAGATGGGGCAGCCTCTGGGAGACTAACCTGTTTCTCCAGCAGGTTTTGTTGATGTTGCGTTTTAGATTTTGGCCTATTTAACGGGTAATGTGCGAGGAATTAGTCTTACAGATATGGAGCATCTCTACTAGGGCAGGGTCTGTTATTGCCCTGTAGGTGAGACACAGATCACCTCTGAGCAATCTGTATCATACTGAGTAGAGTGATAGTGATTTGAGCCTTTTCACATAGGACAGGTGTTGGAGGCCATGGATTCTCTTTGAGAGTTATTTCTGTGGCCTTTCCAGTGGGTGCAGATGTTTGGAGAGGTACATACCAAACGGGGCATTATACTCAATTATAGGCCTAATGAGGAAGGAGTAGAGAGAGGTAATAACCTCCTTTTACTGAATGCAATCCCTTTACTTATGAGATGAAGCAAGTAAAAGGGTATTCTGACCACTGCCACCACACAATGGTCGAATGTGAGATTGTTGTCAACCGGAGTACTCGGGTCTCTCACCACAGGTTGTGTGCTTAGGGGGTTGCCGTTGATGTGGTAATCAGCTGGGGGCATGTTTTTGACAAATGGTATGATAACACTTTTTGCATTTAACTTATGACCATGACTTTGGCACCAGTTATTTGCAGCTCTGAGACCTTGTTGCAGTATGTTAACATCATGTGGGGAGTCAGTGACAATACCCAACTAACAGTCATCCACAAACTTGGTCATGCACAGGCCCTCTGTCTTTGCCTGGACCTCTGAGAAGTAGATGCCAAACAGTAGGGGCCCCAGGACAGATCCCTGGGGATTACCACTAGTGGCTGGGCTGCTGTCGGAGGCGGTGGCACCTATTTTGACCTTGTGGGACCTATCAGTGAGCCAGTTGGCAAACCACCTGATGAGCTTGGGATTTATACCAAGTTGTGTTAGCTTTCTGATGATGCCCGAGTGGAGGATTGTGTTAAAGGCCTTGACCAACTCAAGGTAAGCTGTATGTACTAACTTTCCCTCATCCAGGGCCTTGGTGACAGTCTCAAGTCAATCAGGTTCAATAGGCAAGATCTGTTCCTGACGAATCTGAATTGGGTGGGGTCAAGACTTTGAGACTGCCTATGTCCTTAATAAGCTCCATGGCTTTATAGATCAGACTTGTCACTTGTCAAGCTAATGGGTCAATAGTTTCCTGGGTCAGTAGTGGCACCACCTTTGTGCAAGGAATGACAATGGCAGTCCTCCATCTGGTGGAAATAAGCCTATAATTATACTGTGGTTGTATAGGGTGCTCAGTGACAAAGCCAGTTCTTGCTGGAAATTGTGTAGAATACAGCCTGGGATATTATCAGGTCCCATGGAACCTGTGTTCTTTGCCTTGGATTGGGCCTTTAACACTTGATCTATAGAGATGAGATGTGGGTCAAGTACTGGGATGTTGAATGGGCCTTTGGGGGGATGGGGGGGTGAAGTTTGCGCTGAACCTATCAGTTAGCAGGCTGGCTAACTCAACAGAATCAGTGTAAGTGGTACCATTAAGTAATAATTCAGAGCAAACCTGGGCTTTGCCATGGAGGTCCTGACATAACTGAAGAAGGGTTTGTGGTTTCCCTTTGTTTTGGAGGCAGTTTCAACTCATAATTGGCTTTGCAGGTTTGCAGTAGTGATCGGATTTGCTTGTTGAGGCTGAGGAAGGAGTTTTACCAATTTGGAATCTGTTTTTTTTTTCCCTTGGACAACAGTTTCTTACTTTTGTTGTAAAGCCTGTTGATAGAGGATGTCCACCAGACAGGTTTGTGTTTCCTTGAGGTGCAGGTTTTAGTTCTGTTGGGTATGGCTAAGTCCATGCAGTTGTACAGGTACTTGTATACTGCACTGGTATACTGTTCCGCATAGTTGTCTGCATCCACTGAGGGGTGGTGGTGGTAAGCTACTGATACCCTCCCTTAGGAGGTTGTACTCAGCTTTTGAAAAGTTTTTTAGCCTGGTTATGACTGGGGGGAGGGGGTTGGATGGTACAGAGACTTCGAATGAGACAGACCAATGATCTGATCTCACCAGGGAAGAACATAGTATAGGAGTGGTGCAGCGACCATCCATGTTGTTAAGAACCAAGTCCAGAATGTTATCTCCCCTTGTGGGGGATGACACAAGCTGGTCTAGTGCATTAGAGCTGATGAAGTCAAGGAATATTTGGGTGAGTGTATTAATGCAGGAATAGTTCAAGTCTATGGTGTAGTAGTTGAAGTCACCAAGACTCAGGGTGTTAGGGGATACCTTGATGGAGTCAAGTAGGTCCAGGTAGTAGGAGTGGATGTCCTGGGTCATGCAGGCTGGTCTATAGCTGGCTATAATTTGCATGGGTGTCTTGCCAACTCTCAGTTGCACCTGGAGTAATTCCAGTGCATCATGCTGGCAAACTAGTCCTGAGGTGTGCCTTTCCTTAATGAAGACAGAGACTCCACCACCCTTAAGCTTTCCGTCCTCATTTTGAGGTCAGAATGTGTGGAATGAGGTATAGCCTGGGAAGGCAGGAGTGCTCTCTGCAGCCCTGAACCAAGTTTCTGTGACTGCACATTGGCATCTTTCAGTCTAAAGAGACCCTCCAATGAGTGCATTTTCAGGATAAGGCTCCTAGCATTAAGCAGCATGACCTTCAATTGGCTTGTTGACAGATCTTTTATGTTGGAAGATTTGTCTTTGGACATAGCCTAGAAAAGGCACAATGGGGGAGGCAAGAGCCTTGGCCAAGATCCGGAATGCCAGGGGTGACAGGTGGAGGCCATCTCTGGCAAGGCATCATGGCCTATCAACCATGTCATCCCAGGCAGACAGATACTGGATCCCCTTGGAAAGACACCAGAAACTAAGCCAACTGTTGAAGTCATTTATTTTTTGTTGGTATTGTGGTGTCATTCTTGATGAAGGTAGGATGCTGCTTAGGGCTAGGGTCATACTTGCCTGGGACACATAGTTTGAGAGCTCAATCATGTCTCTCTTCATATAGTCCAGGGAGGTACGTCTCAAGTCATTCACACCAACATGGACAATGACAGAGTCATACTTGTACCTGTTGTGGAGAGACAAGTGCGTGCATGATGTGATGAATTCTAGCACCTGACAGGCAACTGACCATGACCTTCTCCTTGTTAAACCTGGTGAGGGGGACATCAGTGTGTCTCACTATTGAGTCAGCAATGACTAGTATGTTTGGTTTATTATTATACCTTATGGGCTGTGTTTGAGACGTTGGTATGTTGTCTACTGTATGTGATGTGATTGGTGTTGCATGTGGAATGTTTGTGAGTGTGTCTTGGGGGCAGTGATGGGAGTAATCTATTACAATAAGTAATATATTACAATTTCCAGTAACTAGTAATATAACTAGATACTTTTTCAAAATAGTAACTAGTAACAGTAATATATTACTTTTTTAGTAACTATTAACTTAAATGCGAGTTACTTTTCAGTTACTTTTGCTTAAACCAATGGTTCTCAATGTGGGTGATATAGCCTCCTAAAGTGGGATGCAAAACTTTCAGGGTTTCTATATAGTATGAATAGTAATCAGACATTGGGAGGTAATAGACACTTTGAAGTGGCAATGTGGATAAAAAAAATTATAATACTGGCGCAACTAATAGCATTTAGCATTCATAATAGCTCATTAGAATTAGTCTGGAGCAAAATTTACTTCATTTTTTTAGCACTGCAAGGAGGTAAAAGTTAATGATGACCAGACTCCAGCCCTGCCCTGGTACTGTGCGACTCCCACCCACTAAAACATCACCTAACACTGGACAATTCTAGCCTGCCAGAGATCATATCCTTACCTTGCAGTATAATTAATAGCATTGGTTCTTCATACCACTATCAGTCGGAATCAAACTCATCATTCATCAGTTGAGCACCTGATGCCCCAACCCACTGCACCAAGCAGAATGCTTCAAGTGGATCTATGATCAACCAACTTTTGTCCTTTTGTTATGGTCTAGTTAAAATTCTTTTCAGGTTTCAATTTTTAGTTGCTGGAAATAGACAAAATGTGATAGGTTTTTATAGGTCTGGCACTGTTGCCTGGTTTGGTTTATTATCTGTGACTCTCTAGCTATAAAGACTAGTCTTCTTCTCTTTTCGGCTGTGCCCATTAGAGACCACCGTGGTGGATAATCAATCTGCACAACAAGTGGCAGTGAAATTTTACATTGTTGAGTGGTCAGCCCAGAGTTCAACTTTCTTCAGAAGGCGCACACATGCACACACTCACACCTAAAACCAATTTAGAATGTCTAATCCACCTGCAGCATATCTTGAGAAACTGGGAGGAAACCGGAAACACCCTGAGGAAACACATCTGAACACAGGGAGTGTAGATCATAGTTTGTGTGTGTTGTACTTTTAAAACCATTGTAGTTCATGGGCACATGCACAGAAAGTACTGAGCACGTGCAAGCAGAGCGCCATTTTGTGTAAGCAGCTGGAGTGAAAGAATTTATGTGTATAGCAGTCAGTCATTTAGCTAGTTCTCTTAAGTTTTATATTCCAGTCATCCATCCTGATGTGTTTGTGTGTAATAATGAACACCAAGCCTCATCATCTTATTTGAATACACAAGATGAGTGGCATGTTCTCAGAATGGGATCCGAAGTCAAAACTTCTTAAAACCATGAGGTGCACAGTCAGAAATGAAGGAATACACAAGAGTGGCTCAAATGACTCGTAAACAGGTCAGAAAATATTTCTAGGTTCTTAAACTCATTTAAATGATTTTTCCCTCGATGAATATAAAGCAAAGCATTCCAAACAAATTACTGAATAAAGTAAATGTTCAAAATTGTGACATACTAAAAAAGTACTTGAAATAATTATGAAAACATTTGAAATGATATCAGAATCATATAAAATGCTCAAGAAAAAGAAAACAATTTTTTTTTACAATGTACTACTTTTCCACATTAATGTGTTGGCAGTGTGTGCAGAATTACAGTACAGTCTTTTCAAAGAGTACAGTTATTTCAAATACTCTGTTGTACAGCTGAATATAATTAGAAGTACTTGGTGTGTGTTTGAGAATTATTTGGCATGGTAGAGGGATTTTACAGACCTGATCCGTTTGTGCTGAGCGGCGGTGGTGCAGCGGTAGCATTGTCGCCTCATAGCAAGAGGTTTTCCCATTCGATTCTTGGCTGGAACACCTTCTGTGTGGAGTCTGCATGTCCTCCCCTCGAGTGGCATTCGAAAGACATGCATAAATGGGCGTGCCTTCGTTGAAGGTTGGGCATCGAGCTGGCACCTCGGCACCATGAAAATCTACTGCCAATCACTAGCGGACTGGAGTTCCGCTGTGGCGATCCCTAACCGGGAAAAGCTGAGGGAACAACATTGTTGAAAACTGGAGAGTGTTTGAGCAAGAATATATTTTTATATAGGCTGCTTTTTCTGATACAAATGCACGTACAAAAGCATTTATTCTGCTCAATTTAGCTGGTTCAGAATCCACTGAAAGAGTGAGCATTAACTTGTGTATGCACCTGCTGTTTATGCAGAGAAGGGGGAAGACTGTCATATTGTGATACAGGCTGAAATGCGGGAAGATTCTAAGTGCTTAAAACGTAAATTTAGAGAAATGTGCAACCCTCAAATGAATATTACAGTGGAAAGGCACTATTTTACAAAAGAGATGAAAAGCCTGGTGAAACTGTTGCAGAATATATAACTGACTTGAGAAACAAGTAAAAAATGTGCAGATTTTGTGATCTGAGAGATGAGTTGATAAAAGCCAAGCTTGTGTGTGGTGCTAATAATGATGCAGTGAGAAAGATTTTGCTTTGAGACAATGATTTAACTTTAAGCAAAAACGTAGAGATTTGGCTGATATATGATCTTATAGAAAAGTACAAGAATATGCTTATGAATGATAAGAACATGCTTGCAACTTCTTCCAGGATGAATGTTGATAGTATGCAGCACACTATGGCTGACATTTGGACCCAGCAGAATCGTAGTTTCTTTGGTGTCACCACCCACTGGATCAACTGTGACACACTTCAAAGAAAGTCAGATGATTTGTCATGCTGCAGATACAGGGAGGCACGCATATGATCTTATGGGTCTATATGACTGTATCGAATGGACTAAATAGCGAATGCTATTTAGTCTATGTGATACTGTCGAAATGGCAAAATTGCGAAGTCACAGATCATCTAATTTTTCCCAGGAAAAAAATTTGGTGGGCTGTCTTCGGGACTTTGCCATTTCCTCCACAATAGTGCGATCTCGGAGTTGGTATATTTAAGTAGGGGGGGGGTGGTGAAGCCCCCCATTTAAATTTGTGTTTATTTTATTTTCAGAGCAGCACATTTTTTCCCTGGGAAAAAATTTGCTGTTCCATTTGATATTTTGTTTCGATATTATCGGTACGATGAAATAGCATTCGCTATTTACATCGTACGATAATATGATATAGACGCAATCTCATAGCATCAACTCTTGAGAGCAGTCCCATCAAGTACAAGATAGATCAAAGGTGTGTGCAACAATTACTGACAATGGCAGAAATTTTGTAAAGGCTTTCACTGTCTTCTCAGAATGTGAGAGATCTGAGACTACAAGCATTCTGTCCCAAGATGAGGATGATGATGGTGAAGTGATTTACAACAGCGTGACAGCCATGCTGAGTCAGTCAGGGCAAAGCAAGAACACCTATTCACTGCCACCCCATCTGAGATGTGCAGCACACGCATTAAATCTAATTGCCATGCAAGATGCTGAATCTGCTTGTAATGATGCACAGTATAAAAAGATCATGCGAAGCACCATGGCCAAATGCTATATTGCTTGGAACAAGGCTAGTCACAGCACCCAAGCTGCTGAGGTGGCTTGAAATAAGTGTGATCTGGCATTGATTATTCCCAATGCAACACGATGGAATCCCACTTTCTACGTCATTGAGAAAATTCACCTCATTGCAACTCAGGGTGAAGGCTTGCTGAATGAGATATGTGAACAGATTGGAACTGCCATCTTCAGGCCTGCAGAAATTACCTTTGTTGCTGAGTTTGTGCAAGCAATGCAGCACCTGGCAATGGGTCTGGACATCCTGCAGTCAGAGCTGAAAAGCTTCTTGGAAATCCTGATCGCCACCATTACGTGCCTGAAAAACAAGTTGGCCGAAGACAGGCAGTCTGTGAAGCATGTTGTGCCACTAGTTGATGCTCTTCTTAATGGCATTGAGGCTCACTTCAATCACCTTCTGCAGCATGAAGAAGTCATTCTGGCTAGCATGGTGCATCTACAGTTCTGTCTGTGATGGATGGACACTGAAGAGCAGGAACTCAGAGGCAAGGTTCTGCTACTTGGTGTCATGCAGAAACTGGATGAACCTGCACATGGGTCATCTGAAGCTTCTGCATTAACTGCCGAAGACAGCTTCTTCAGCTTCAAAGAGTCGACACCAGCCAATGTCAGCATGTCTTCTCAGATGGGCATGTATCTAGCTGACCCTTCCAGAGAAATATCTTCTCTGAACAATTACCCTATAGTCAAGAATATATTTCTGAACACTAACACAGCTCTGCCATCTAGTGCATCTGTTGAACACCTGTTCAGTCTTGGTGGACAAGTGCTGACTGCAGGAAGAAATAGACTCACTGATGAACACTTTGAAAAGTTGCTCCTTCGAGCCAACAGAAATGTGTAGCCATTGTGAGTATAATATTTTGGTTGACATTGTTGTGTTAACAGTCTTGTTACACTTATATGACATTTTATGTGAGCATTTTTGCATCCTCAGCATTTGTTTTAGCAGATTATTTATTTTACATTTGTTAACTGGGGGTGTCTGACTGAGCCGAAAAGGCCCTTTTTCAGCAGAGGCACAGGGAGAAAAGCTCCACATAGAAAAATTACAGATACATTTAGATATATAGACAGGATCAGTATACACACAAATTACAATAGACATATTTTTACAGTGGGATGCAGCACATCAACGGTTACAGTGGAGAGAACAAACAAAAAAATATTAATTTAAAAATAAAGGTAAGTAATAGATCTGTGGTGTACAGCTGAAATTTGGAACATAGGTAGAATACATGCATAGTACACAGGTGCAGTACATACATTGTAGATTAGCCATTGTTTGTGAGTAAGAGAGAAAACTATTATCAAGTACTCTAGGTTTAGTATGTGTACCTTATCTGCTTTCAGTAGCCTGGGGAGCAATCATGGTACTGCCAACTTTGTTTGAGATGTTGCCTAATGAGGTTTTTAAACGAGGCTTTGGACAATGTGTTTTGTATGCTAGTGGGGAGAGAGTTCCATTTTTTAGCCACCAAACTACTATATAGTGTGCAACCACAACAAAAACAAACCAGGAATCAGCAGGCTGAAGAAATCTTTCAATGTAACAGCAAAACACACGGTTTAGTCACATAGAAAACACACAGTAATCCATAAAAGTAAGCGCTTTCGTTTAAACTGTTAAACTTCATCAGACAATTCTAAAACTATACCTCACTTCCTTTTATATACATACAAATTAATTAATTAATCGCCTTGTTAACCCATTAGTTGATAGTGCCCCCTATCATACTTGATGCAACATTACAGATATTACATTTGCTAGCTTACATCAGCGAAAAAATATGTCATTAAAAATGCAAACTTGCAAATCTAAGATTACTTACTATACTCATGAAGTTTACAAGATCAGTTGCTGTATTAGATATTTATGACATATATAATCATACATCTGCATAGATATATAACATATAAAATCTTTTTTCTTCTATATATATATATATATATATATACACACATTTGTTATATATTTTGTTATATATATATATATATATATATATATATATATATATATATTTTTTTTTTTACACATTTTATATGGTGTGTTTAAAAGTGCTTTTTTACATATTCATTATATATATATATATATATATATATATATATATATATATATATATATATACATTTTCATATACATACATATTTAATTAGACATATACATATTGTATATATATAATTTTTTTATGCATTCAGTTATTTGTTTTGCAACTAAGTAGTTTTAGTAATACATTTTTTAGCATTTAATGTCTCGATACATATTAATGCATTTTTCAAAATATTTTTATCTAAATGTTTCTTCATGAGCATCTTAGATTTGCAAGTTTGCATTTTTAATGATATATTTTTTTGGCTGATGTAAGCTAGCAAATGTAATATCTCTAATGTTGTATCAAGTATGATAGGGGACACTATCAACAAATGGGTTAAGGTGTTTAATTAATTCATTTTATGTATATAAAAGGAAGTGAGGTATGGTTTTAGAATTGTCTGATGAAGTTTAACAGAGTTTAAACAAAAGCACTTACTTTTATTGATTACTGTGTGTTTTCTATGTGAATAAACCGTGTGTTTTGCTATTACAATGAAAGATTTCTTCAGCCTGCTGATTCCTGGTTCATTTTTGCTGTGGTTTCATCAGTTGGTGTTTGTTATTTTCATTACTATATAGTGCGTCTCCAAAGCTATTGTAGCTGTTGGTGACTTCTAGTAGTAATTTTCTTGATGATCTAAGAGGTCTTTTGGCTGAGTGATGCTGTACTAGGTTTTTGAGGGCAGGACACTTATTCGGGAGGTAATAGAATGACAGAGGCAAAGCTGATTGTAGATTAGGAAGTTGGGCAGTTCAAGCCAGTGGAGCTGTCTCAAAGCAATACAGTGATGAGTTCTATATGAGCAATTTGCAGCAAAGTGGGCAATTCTGTTATAGCAAGCTTCTATTTAGCTTAGTTCAGTTTTGTTGAGATTAGTCAGAATGGGAGATGCATAGAGTAGGGTGGATAGAAGCTGGGAGCGAGTGATGGCTGATCTTCTTTTGTTGGTAAGAAATGGTTTGATACAGTAGAGTGATCCTAGTTTGGCATGCCCTTTTCTAAGAGTTAAGTTGAGATGACTATCAAATTTTAGGTGGGAGTCTATGGTTATTCCCAATAGCTTAGCCTGTGCCACTGGAGTGATTGGAGTAGCATTTGTGGAATAGATAGTGAATTGACTGTTATCAGTGTTTTTGTTAGAACTGGTTATAATCATAAGCTGAGTGTTCTTTGGATTGAGGATAAGTTGGGCTTTGGTAAGGTAGTTTTCAACGTCAGAGAATGCTAGTTGAGTTGTTTTCAGGAGGGTGGGAATGTTTTGTGCAGCACAGATTAAGGTAGTATCATAGTATCATCTGCATACTGAATGATATATGCATGCTGTGTGGAGGTGTGGAGGTATTGAGGCCATTTGTGAAGATTGTGAATAGTAGTGGTCCTAAGACAGAATGCTGTGGGACTCCTGTAGTTATGGGCAGCTGAGGAGTGAGAATTTTCCCATTTCACAGCTTGATACCTGTCAGTTAAGTAGCTGTGGTAAGAGTGGAATTTGATAGGTAATATTGATATAGTTTGTTTAGTAGGATTTGGTGAGAGACTGTGTCAAATGCTTTGGACACATCCAAAAAAAGAGTTGACACCTGCAGGCCTTCATTTTTTAGATGATTTACTGTGTCTGTGAAGCAGAGGAGGGCTGTAGTGGTACTATGGGCAGGTCTGAAACCATGCTGAGTAGGTGACAGAATGTTGCTGTCTAGGAGATATTTTAGCACCTGGGTATGGATGCATTTTACTAGGATTTTGGCCAGGGGGGAGAGTAAAGCAATGGATCTGTAGTTATGTTCAGTGGAGGTCCCACCTTTATGTATGGGTGTAACATAGGATATTTTCCAGAGTTTGGGCACATAGTTTTCAACAATTGATCTGTTTATGAGAGTGGATATTGGGATAGCAATAGAATCTGCTGTGAGTTTCAAGAAATAGCTGGGGAGTAGGTCAGCTGCTGTGAGAGCATGCTTTTGTTGAAGTGGTGGAAACTGTTTTGAGGGTAAAGCTTTTATTAGTGTTATCTGTGTTGGGGGATAGTGAGGTAGGAACTGTCCAGTGATACTAAGGATATAATTGAGTTCACAAAATGGAAGTTAAATTGTGTTTCGATGGGAACTTTAGTGTCAGGGGTGGTTCGTTTGAGGGAAGCCTTTTGGGTGGGTTTTAGTAGCTGGTTTACATTTTTCCCAAATTGTTGGGGGTTGTTTTGGTATTTAGTTTGTAATGTCTTGTAGTAGGATTTTTTGTGCAGCCTAATGCATTTTTTTTGTACGGTTGCACAGTTCTTGGTACTTAGGCTTTGTGTTTCTTTGTTTTTTTGATAGTAAAGCCAGGCAATGTCTCTGGACTTGAGGGTTTGTTTGGTTTCTTTACTGAGCCAGGGGTTTGTAGAGGTTCTAACCTTGATTTTGCACAATGGAGCGAGAGTGTGTCTAGGTGTTGTAGAAATGTTTTGTTGAAATATGCTACAGCTTGGTCACGTGGGAGGGGTTTTAGGGGGGAGGGGGTTCAGTCACAGTTACAGAGTAAAGTATTGAGGACCTCAAGAGAGAATTTTTTTGTGTTTCTAGTGGATTTATAGTTAGTGGTTTTGCATATGCTTGTTCTACTACATACAGGGTATATTATGTTGTGGTCACTTAAGGTGTCTGGGAGACTGCATGTGTGGGGGTACAATGCTTTTAGATTAATTAGTATTAAATACTTTTAGATTTTTTATCACATCTAGTTGGAATTTGGACTAGCTGCTGGTAGCCATGGAGATTTATTAGATTACTCGGTGGTTCTGATATACAGGTGAACCAATCTAGGTTGAAATCCCCCAGAATAAAGGTTTCTTGTGAGCATGTAGAAGAACACCAGCATAAGAAGTCTTCAAGGCAAGGAGGTGTATTATCAGGTTGGAATATAGATCAAAATTGTGGTGATGACCTTTTTAGGGTAAAGTTAAAGTTGTGAGATAAGTATGTCCCAATTATTGGGGGAGGGCTAAGAGATACAGTTAAGTTGGACTTGTACAGTAAGGCAGTTCCACCCCCCCCCTTTACAAAGTGGTCTGTCTTGTCTAATGATATTGTAGCTGGTAGGGAGAACTGCTGAGTTAGCTATGTTTTTATTTAGCCAGGTTTCTGTTAAAGCAACTATGTCTGGGGAGTAGTATGCTATTGTGGCCTGGAGTTCAGGTATTTTATTTTTGATATGTCTAATATTAATATTTAGCATTAAAAGATGGTTGCTTTTGCTGCTGTTGTTGATTTGCCCAGGGATGAAGATAGTGGGGTGTTATGTTCTGACATTTGTTAGCCTAATGTACATTGTTCAAAATTTAATAGGTTGTAACTTATGGGTCTTGTGTTGCTGGCTGTGCGTACTTTGGTTTAAGTATTACATTGTGACTCTGATTACAAAGACTAACCTGTGGGACTTTGTAAACTGTAAAATGCTGTTCTTCATTATTGTAACACTGTGTATACAACTTTAATACATTCGTATTCATGTGCAGTAAGCATGTATTCCTCACACACAAGCACTATGTGAGTAAAGCTGAACATGAGAATTGATAAACTATACTTATGTAAAAGTAACTCAACAGTAACTAGTTACTTTAGTTAGTAACTAGTAATATATTACTTTTTTAGAAAAGTAATAAGTAATATTAACATATTACTTTCACTTAAAAGTAACTAGTAATAGTAACTTATTACTTTTATAAGTAACTAGTAACTAGCGCAACACTGCTTGGGGATATCTGTTGTTTAGGTAAGTTTTTATTGAGGACCCCTGCATTGGTATATGTGTGTGTGTGTGTATGTGTGTGCATGTGTGTGTGTGTGTGTGTGTGTGTGTGTGTGTGTGTGTGTGTGTGTTGTGCTTGGCTCTGTGATGTGGTGTTTGTCCTGGTAATCTCCTGTTTGTCAGGAGTACTGACTGTGGCGTGAGAGAACATGGATTTCAGGTTACTGATGTAGATGTATTTCTTGCAAGTAGAAGAATTATGTGCTAGGAGAAGAGGACTGTCAGTAAATATGAGGCAGTTGCTACACTGTCTCAGTATGCCCATGTCAACCAGGCTGGCAGGAGAAACTGATGGGAATTGTCCAGATTTAGTGTTCTGAATACTTGGTGGAGAGTAAGATTTGGTAAGGGTTTTTCCATAAGAGTGTAGACCACAAAAACCCTAAATGTAAAATAACTGGCCTGAAGCCTGCCTAAATATTTACTTATGATTTTGCTACCCACATGAAGGAGCTAAATAAAAATTGTCATTTTTGTATGCAGTCTTGGGAAGAATTTGATAAATATAAAACATGAAATTTATAAAAGCATATAGCACAGATTTCTTAGTGTGTGTGCATGTGGTTGTGTGTGTCATGGGGTGATGCCAGGCTGCATTTTTATATAATGCTTGGTAAAGGAATTTCTGTTGGAATTGCAGTTTTATAACATAAACTGAAGATATTTCACTTTGAAATCTAAAGCTCTTCAGCTGTTGGTGAGGTGCATTTAAGAGATATGGTGATTAAAATATTACTGATTAACTGGGGATACTATACTGTGCATTTTTCATTTCCCTGTTTTGAATCAGGATCCCTACAGCCAAAAGTGAAATAATCTGACATGCTTTCATGGTTCATATACTTCTTTCACAGCCTGTGTGGGCAAACCAAAGTATGAGCTTTCACATTCAAAGAGGTAAATGCATCAGTCTGCATCCCATCTCACCTCCACAGAACCTTCATATCCTCTTAATAGTTAACAGTTTACAGTCCAGCACTGATAATGACGCCAAGAGAAAATTATGCATTTTGTAAAACTATCAGGTTTAGGCCCTGGCTGTGTTACCTGTGACAGTGGATCAGTTAGTGTGTTTGACAGTCAAATGTTCCGGCACCATAGATAAGAGAGTTAGTGAGGGGAGTCTGCGTATGGGGTGCCACCATGTGGAGGCCAGTAGACAAGCTGACATAACAGGAAAGCATAACGTGGGCAGCTGCAGGTAGTGCCGGCATACGCAGAGGCACATATGTTCGATATTCAGAGACTAGTATTGTGTATACTGCATATGGTAGACAAAGCTTAGACAAGGGTAGAGGAACATACAGCTCTGTGTAACTTAAAGGCAGCTCTTTGATAAGGGGATATTGTAAGAGTAGATCACAGACTTTGGATTTATGCACCTTACTTTTTTTTCTTGGGTAAAACTTTCATTGGGCTATGAAGGTTGCTGATGGTGTTACACAAGACTTCAATGGTTGGTGATAATATACAGCCAGCATTGCCATGAACTTTTTTTTTGTTTTTTGAGTTCATTTTGGCAGTCAAAGGTATAAGTGTTTGTTGTATGCAATTGTCATTTATAATTAAAAAATAATTTTTCATAACTGTAACTGTACAATAATCAGATAAAACAATTACAGTGAAAACATGTATAACATAATTTCTGGAATTAAGAAAGGGCTGCTTTACTTTTACATTGACCTTCCATTGAAGATCTTCTGTTATGGTATCTATATTACACACAACTATACTAGGTTCTTTGTGGTTTACCGTAACTGTGAATTATAACACTTGGGTAGATTCTCAGGCAGTGTAGATCTGCCCATGGAAGATGGACAGTTACAATTTTCTCTCTAGCACAGTATTCTCAAAAGTTGAACTACCTGTGGACCATGCATCCAACTTGTAGTGTTTTGTTAAAGTGTGAAAGCAGTCCGTATGACACCTTCTAAAATACCTTATCAATATTTATGAAATATGTTGCTGGTTTAGTCACTGTCCTAATGGAATGTGTTCAAACTGTGTGTTGCGGAAGTTTATTTTGCCTGCTGCCAAAGGCAACACATTGAGTTGTTATAAACTGGTACACTGTCTTTGCCTTTCTTGAAAGAAACAAAAACACTAATCAATTTGCTGAATTCATTAGTTCTGCCACTGTGATGCCTTAGTTGTCTACACATCCAACATATGCAGGAGCTACCCTAGCCTACTGGCTGGTGCAGTGTGACTGCTGATATAGCTTTGGATGTGAAAATTAGTTCTTCATTGACACACTCGTTATGAAATACCACCTAGGGTGTATTACACATAAGATCTTGTAAGTCTAAAATTATTGGGCCTGAAGTATCAGCAACTCAGGATTTACACCTTACTCGATAGTCATTTAAGATACTCTGTTTCAAAGGGAGATAAGGTTAACTTTTCCAGCACAAAGTTCAACTTGCAAATGGGGAGGTATGTCTTATTTGCAGAAATGGAAGGATCCTGTTTCTTTTTGTTTAAGTACTGTTTCCCGAGTTACTCTGAAGGAGTAATCTCTATTGATAACTGCTTCTTGTTCCAGAGGAACTGTTAAAGTGAGGCCAGAAATACAATCTAAATAATCTCTTATTATATACTGGACAGTAGATGAGGCAAATAAAGTAATTTTAATTAATACAGTTGACAACTCTGTCTACCATGGGAATTCTTTTTTTTTTTGAACTGGAAATTTGAATTATCATGTTAATTGGATTTGTAGACGAATTCCTGGAGCCACTGGCTTTCTCATATGGAATCTTGCATAATAATCTAGGACAATGCAAGCAGGCCTGTTATTACAGAACTTTCAGAAATGTCTTACTGGAAAAAAGTTAAGGAGAGGTTAATTTATACCAAAAGATGAACGGTATTGGAAACATGCGTCACAAAGCATTATAGAGAATGATGAAGTTTATATCACATGGGTTCACCAATTGCCAGCAGTTCAAAAAATAGATATGGGAGAACCAGATACAGTCGTCCATGAAAACAAGATGAAAACAGTATTGATCATTGAAATTGCTACCCCCCAGTGATTACAGTGTCTTACATAGAGAGAGACAGAATCATAAAATACCGTGATTTGCAGGCAGAAGCAAGAGTAATGTGGAAGAAATATAACCTGACAGTTCCAATAAGAACAAGAGTAGTGGGTCTAATAAAAAATGTATAGTATCACTTAGATATTGTACGAATAATACATGTAACTTTATATGAGTTGCAGGAGTCGTCCATTCTGGGCACATTGCATGTGTGTGAAGAGCTCTTTTTGCTAATATCAAAGATCTAAACAATGCTAATTTCATGAAGATTAATTGCACCCTAACTTAGGAATAGGTTCCATTCCCATCATGGTATTAGTAAAGACTTGGAGAAATTAAACTTGAGTAAAGAATTGTTACTGACAAAGCTCCTTTAGGACTTCATCTATGTCTGTCATGAGGAGGAAAGACTTTAATATTGTTTCTACGACTAACTATAAATGTTAGTGATGTTAAAGAAGACATCAAACACTTATTCCAAGTTATTGTTATTCCCAAAGGTTGGAAGAGTATAACTGTCTGCTCTATGTGCTGTGTTAACAGTTCTGTTTTCTTTACCACTATTGTTTGGACATGGGAAAATTATTTTATTTTGCCTTCTGATATGAGCATACTGTGAAATTAAACATTTGATAATTTCCCTGGGTAGATTATAGACTATAAATGGAAGTAATGAAAAATAAAAGTGATGCAAGCTATCTGGAATTATCAATGGAATGAAAAATAAGCATCTTCTATACCCAGAATTGTCACATAAGAATTTTTATCTTTGCATGGAAATAGTCTTCAGGGACACCCTTCTGAACGAGTTTGCATTTATGAACTTGTTCAGATTTGATAAACATATGACTGATTGTGAAGACATACCTTCCTTTGGAAATAGAAACAGTCTGGATAAAAATCTTGCAATCTTTGACTTTGAATTACCATCTGTAGTGCTGTTATGTTTGAATAACTGATTCTTCAGATGCAAATCTTGTTGTATTTGACATGGTGTTTTTGAGGAACAAGCTGTATCTGATGTTTATGAACACATTTGATCACATAATCTTGCTGTATCACAATTAAACTTCATTAGTTTTGATTACATACAGCAATACAGAAAATGACTACAGGAATTTGCCTTCAAAGGTTATGTGAAAATGGAAAGGGTTATAAATGTAATTGCAGTCATTCTGTAGGTCTGTGCTTGTGCCTGCTTTTTTTCTGACTTTGTTTTGTTAATTGACTTGCTTTCCTTTAAATTATGAAAAATGAAATAAAGTAGAAGTGACCACTGCAAATTTACTTCCTTAAGCACAAAACATAAAATGAAGCTTAAATGTAAAAACTGGTGTAAAAAGACAAAACATGGCAGAGGTAAAAGCAGAAATAACTTTAATCAGGTTAGCGCTTTCATACCTGATACTGGTGCTTCTTCAGACCATCACATGCAAAACACAAAAAGTTTAAATGCTAAAAGTAATTCAAATTAATTAACTCATCAACTATCAATAATAACTACCAATCAGAAATCACAAAAAAGGGTATGTGTACTGTATTGTAATACACAAATTTATCTCATCATCATGTATGGAAAACATTGAATCAAAATATAAAATAGCATCTAAAACTAGATATTAAAAATACACAAATAAAATACAATTAACATAATGGTTGTGCTTTTAAATATGGCTTAAGCATAAATGTATGGGTATCATGTGGCCACGTAAAAACATTACCATTCAAAAAATCTTGCATAGCTCTCTCAAGCGTCTTCTTTTTCTGAGCAATCAATTGATGTTTTGGCAAGGAGATATGATCAAATATATCATCACTGGCACCATCACATATAGCTGCTGGTACAATATTCCTTGTGCCAATAGGTATACCAACATGGTCCTAGCAAACTGGAAGAGAATTTAAATTCGAGTAATAACACATGTATTATCTATGTTAGTTTTTATCGTAGATTTGTTGACATATTTTTGTTGCAGACTGGATCTGTTGAACAGCCAAGTGATTTTATACAATTTTTCCATCAAACCACATAATTCCTAAGTGTAATTTATAATTATTCACTATATGGCATAGATTTTTTAGATGATAAAATATTTAAAGAGCTAAATGGTATGTTCAGCACTGGGAAGTATAGAAACAGTTGTAGAAGAAACAACATTCTGTGGAGGGACAGTATGCATCCCTTGCATGTCTACAAAAATATTTTGCAAGGGCAAGTGGTGCGCAACTCTAGGTTGAATAATGATGTCCAGAGATTTATGCATGATCTGAAATATTTTCAAAATGATTTATTAAATTGTAAATATGTTAGTGAAGTTAGAGGGATGAATAGAGATGCCATCTGTTTCAGAACCAACAGAGCTAAGCCATACTTCTCAGATTCTGAAGCTTTATATGATTCTTCTCCTAATGTTTTATGTCAATGGAACTTCAGTATTCTAGTGACATAGATAGGGTTTGTCAAATTGTTAAAAATAACTGGTTTATGCTGGTGTCCGTTGAGCAGATACATAACATAGTAGGGGGAGAATCTGCATTTCTATTTTAGAAATAGTAAAAATCTAAAAAGGCTTCTATGTTGTAATGACAGTAGACAGTACATTTTATATGAGGGTAGAGGTATGGTTCCATGTAGGACATGCAATATTTGCAATGTCCTTAATACTAGTAATACTTTTAGACTTGTCTCTATGAATAAAAACTTTATATTCAATGTTAGCACTATTTGTTCTACTTGTAATGTGATTTACTTAGCTCTTTGTGGTCAATGTTGCTTGTTTTACATTGGTAAAACCAATCGCTCCTTACGTGAGGGAGTTAGAGAACACTTGGCTGCTATAAGTAAGAATGATGTAGACAGAAGTGCATTAGCTAAGCATGTCACTCATTTTGGTGAAACCATTTGCGTTTATGGTCATTAAATGTTTGACTGAAAGTTTATGTATCTGTGACTTCAGAAATATTATGGAGCAACATGAGATTAGATGGATTGTCAAATTTAATGCTCATAAGTCTCCCAAATTAAATGACAAGGTATCTCTTAAGACATATTTAAAAAAACAACCACTAAGTTAATTGCATTTTACTTAGTTGTGTATTTTTAGTTTTAATGTCTAGTTTTAGATTCTATTTTTATATTTTGATTCAATGCTTTCTATATATGATGATGAGATAAAGTTTTTTGTGTATTACGGTACAGTACACGCACCCCTTTTTGTAATTTTTGATTGGTTGTTTTTATTGATGGTTGATGAGTTAATTAGTTTGAATTATTTTTTGGTATTTAAACTTTTTATGTTTTGTATGTGATAGTCTGAAAAATGACCAGTATCGGGTGCAAAAGCGCTAACCTGATCAAAATTATTTCTGGTTTTACCTGTTTTGTCCTTTGCACCAGCTTTTACGTTTCCTTTAAATTATGCTTGTTGATGAAACTGCTGAAAAGGTGGTGTTCTTCAATATTTTTATTTACATTGTAACTTTTTTATAATCCTAAGGAGCAGGTGGTATATGTATCTTTAAAAGAAATCCATTAATTGCCTCTTCTCTAAAGCAACAATATCATCAGCTAGTTAAGCAAATAAGAAGTCTCCTGTACCACCAGATAATCAAGTAATCTAGCCCTGGTATTGTAAGACTGTATTCTAAGCCATGGAAGGTTCCTGAAAACTAATTATATTTTAAGGTGTAGACTCCAACTATTTTTTTTTTGTCTAGCAGTTAACATTTTTTCTTGGACAAGACTGCAAATTTTCTTGAACCTGCTCTAAACTGGAACTTTGATATGAAAGCATGTGGGCTAAATAAATCTTTGCCATCATGTTAATGCACTTGGTATTTATGTTTTTAGCATATTTAAATAGAAAGCTAGAAGCTAGAAGATAAAGCTACAAGGGGCTTAGCTTTCCAACAATGGTTATAGTAGTATAATAATTTCTATATGAATTGCATTAATACTGTCTGTTTAAATGAGTCTTAATATCTTGTCAAACATTTTTGAAGTTGTATTACCACGTCCGAAAAACCAATGACTTCAGTTCCAAATAAATGACCTTTTAATTCCACAGCAAGTAAAATAGTGGTTGAAGTTATAGCCTATTAATCTGGGCATTGGCTGCATGGTTTCAAAATGTCCAGAAATGTATAAGAAAGAGTAGTAAAGTAGTGGTACTGCCCATTCCAAAGCGTGAGCTATTTATTCTTAATCCGGTAGTCACATCATTTTTCCCTATATCCTTATCCGGTGAAGAGCAATTCCCAAATGGGCAATTAAACAGTTCTCACATAAGATTTAAAATGTTCTTAAAGGAGTTATTTCTGAAAAGACCCCCGAAGACTCAAAGGAATTATCCTTATCAAAATCTAGAAAGAAGGGGAAATGTATCAGCATATCAAACCTTCTTCCCTAGATGAATCAAATTAAGACATTTTTCTCCTTTAATTTTTAACTTTCTTGAATCTTCATAGGGAGCAGAAAGATCTGCATCTTGCTGTTCTCTGTACACTAATATACCAGCACCATTCATTGCTGTTTCATCATGGTTTCTAGCATTATGCTAAAACACACACTTGAATAGGTCTCTTAGTCAAAGGAAGGATTCATTAAGACAACAGTTCATTTAGAGGTAGTTATAGTGGGCCCAAGTCTGGTTAACACAGCTAAATTACTAGGTTCATTTTTCATTACAATCCCTGGATCTGCTATAAATCAGTAAATCATGGAACAGGTGCTACCTATGGTCCTGCAGTGTGTGTGTGTGTGTGTGTGTGTGTGTGTGTGTGTGTGTGTGTGTGTGTGTGTGGTGGGATCTCGCCCTATTCTCCTTATTTTTTATGATATACAAATCAGAACTTGACAAACAGTGACCAGTAAGCCCTGAGCTAATAAAAAAATATGCAATCCCTTCAGGGGATCCCAGTGTAGGTAACAAAGAACACGCTCCAAAGGTCTTAACTTTTTAGCCACATCTAGGTAGGAGAGGAGTCCTTGGTACTTTTTGTAAGGGCTTCATAACCCAGTTTTGGGAGGCATGTGAATATCTTTACTGTCCTCATTAATAAATTTGGATCTTTAGGGCACCTCCTTTGTTGACCTTATTCACATTTTTCTGTTTTATATCCGATTCCTCACTATCCTAATTAAAATGGGTTCAAAAGATAAAATATAAAAAGCAACAGTTATATGTAGTTATCACAAAGGACAACAGTATGTTACAAGCATGAATATTTCATGAAGTTCTGACTGAAGATATTTGGAGAAAAAGACAAATGGTCACAGACTCTGAGATATATTTGGAGATGATTACTTTGGTGCTGATGCAGCAATTGAAGCTTTGAGTGACAAGAAGAGTGTGGAAGTTTGCTGCATTGATAGCAGCATATGAGTTCCTTACACACACAATATCAGGTTGCAGGAAATGCTGGAGCAACACCAGCATAGTCCTTTCTAGTAATCAGAACTCTGTCCAGGAACACTCAGCTCTGTGGTACAGATAAGGTTAAATAAGCACCACTGTTATCCAAAGGTCCACTTATAAAACGAAAAAACGTGTATATCTAGCAAAATAATATACGAGTAAGAGACCACCACGAGACCGTATAAAACAAAAACCAATAAATTTAATAAAAACAAACTGACTATAATCCAGATGACCCAAGTTAATTTAGTGGCCTGGGTACAAACAGCTGGATAAGGGTGGAAATGGTTTGGCTTTTAACTGGCACCCCTGCTGTGGAGAGGGAATGATCTCTCTGTTAGCCATTGGCTCTGCACCTACAGAGGCAGACAGAAACCAGTTCCAAAGGTATACTGGATTTACAGTTGTCTAAGACTGCACATACATCTGGAAATTTGACAGATGACTGTCAATGCCAGTGTAGTAATTCTTCTGAAAAAATAAGATTTTGTACTTTTCTTGCCTCTGCTTTCTATTTATTTCCAAATATCTGTACACATTTATCCTACACTATACACATGGCACAAGATTTATAGTCCCAAAATATTTTCTAAGGTTCCCTATTGAAATGTCAGCACTCAAAATGCTGAGTGCTTAAAAGCTGAAAATGATCAAAAACCCAAGAAGAACGAATCTCAAAAATCCTTCTTTTCCTTAAAACTTGTTTTTGCGGGGGGGGGGGGTCAAACCCCCCCACACCGCCAAACTTATACATACCACTTACAAGATCATCATTCCTCCGAGAAAAGAGAATATTTCAAGAAATGACATCTGAGACTTGCTCATATGCAAGTGCAATCTTTCAGCCATTTAGTCTCAGAATTATGCGACTCGCTCTAGTGGGACCCCATATTTCAAATGGTTACTTCTAAGAAACTTTAGTGGCATAAGCAAAGTACATGAAATTTATCAAGACAACATAATTTATTTTAATGGAAATATGCAGGAAAATAGTTGATTCTATAAGCTTACAGTGAAATGTTTTGTGGATACTAAGATGAGACAGAATTTGCTAAAAGTCTATTTTTGATAGTTAAAAAGTATTATTTGAATCCATTAGTTTACGTTATTAAATTCCTACTACTAGTGCTTTCTGAAATCTTTGTTCATAGGTTCATTGTTACTTAACCATTTACAACTTTGTCAAAATTTAACTTTTAGATTAGTTCACCATTTTAAAGTAACAGAAATGAGTTAGGCAGCTCCATTTTTCTGTGAAATATGAAGTATTAGGGAAGCCTTAGTTGTTATAACCAAAGCTGAAATCTAAAATTAGATCAAAATATATTATAGAACTGAAAACGCTTACCTTTAACCCTGGTTATGTACTTATGGCAATTTCATCAGACATGGGATGGGGATTTCTATGCTTTAAGTTATATGTCTGTGCAGGAAACATTGATTCATAGCACATTCCAGCCTTGACTTAAACATAAAGGAATTGTTAGCAATGTTACAAATGATTATAGCTTTCTTGTTTGCTGTAAGAGCTGGGTTTCTCTACATATTTTCAGGCAGTACTACAGTGATATGCTGTCTAAACAACCAAGGAATAATACATTCTTATCAGCTGTACACAGTGGATGTGGCATTCTGGGAGCATTTACATCTTTGTGCTTAAAGTTAGTAGCGATAGATGGGCCACTTAAGCAGAATGTTTTGACAGACACTTTATGCAGTATGGCAGTTGCAGACCATAAAATATTGGTTTTAGACTTCATAAGAGGTACCTGTTTACACTAAGAAAAAGGTTCAACCGAATAAAATTTAAGGAAGAGCTCTAATTCCTTTATTGAAGTCATGTTCACATCTTCTTTATTCTTCGTCTAATTCCCTTTTATTCCAAGGATAATGCAGAAGGCAAGAGTGAGAAATAAAAGGCTCATTTGCTTCTTACTGCTGCAAGGTGCCCAGCAGAACCTCAGCTTTTTTTCTGTCTTAGTTCTCAAAAGGATTAATATTTATTTATTTTCACATTTGTTTACTGGGAAAGTCTGACTTGGAACAAAGCCAATTTTCAGTGGAGGCCTGGGGAAAAACACCTAGGCGCATGTCTTTGCAACGTGGGAGGAAATCGGAGCACCCAGAGGAAACACACACAGATGCAGGGAGGACATACAGACTCCACAAAAAAGTCACCTCAGATGAGAATCGAACTGGAGAACTTCTTGCTGTGAGGTGACAACACAACCGCTGCACCACTGTGCCATCCAACATGCCCAGCACTACGTCACTTTCTACATTTGTTTCTCAGGAATAAACTAAGTTCATCAAGAGGATAAAATTCTATGCTTTGCACTTTACAGTCTATGCTGGCATGATTGCTAATGTTTTAATCCCACATATGGAGCTGGGTTTGAAGGCAGAATAAAGCTCCGACAAGCTGCTAGAAACTGTATTATTAGGCAGTCCTAGTTAGTAAAACCAAAAGTTTATTTACTGGTGCCAAAATAAATGCTTGGAGGTAGATTTTGTTGATTCTCCTGATGTTCTGAGATGTAAATTCTCCCAAATGTGAAATTGCATTATATTTTCACATCATAGGTCTGAATAAGAATGGGGATCTGCATATTAGATGAGTCTGAATGTTGCTTCATAGTTTTGCTAGTTAGCATTTTCTAAGGATTAACCCAAATCAGTGTTTTCTGTCAGTAATATAAAAGTTGACAACATGTTTATAAGCCTATTCCATCAGATGAGAAGCTGTTGCCATGTTTACAATGTAGTATCCAAGGTGTGAGACAGGGCATGTGAGGAGATGATTGAGAAGTTATACTGAGTGGCCATCTGTCATTATTCTCATCTTGGTGATGAAGCAGAGGTTGCCCACTATAGGACTGTCATTTTTTTCATTCTTTTTACTCCTTTCACAATAAGTCCACTCATCTTTTAACACATTTTTGGAATACTGAACCCCACATTAATTGTGTTGTATTTTAATACATTAAATCACATTTTTTAACCTTTTCAGAATCCTTTTTAAGCTTGCCCCACTGTCTCATACTAGCCCATCCATCTACAAAAAAAAAGTGATACTATTCTCACTTCCTTTGTGATCTCTGATACAAAAACTCAAAAAATAGTACTACACGACAAAGGATTGATTTCAAGTTTCTTTACAAGTGTCCTGCTTCTGACCCTGCTGTGATTTCTGTCTCTGCTGTTCAGCTTCTCCCATCCTCTAAGCTACCTCTATGAGACAAGGATAGTCAAGCTGTGTTGAGGCTGGGAAAGAAGGTCTACACATCTGCTGCCCTGGCATTTCAATGTCATTAAGTATCAACCTCATATGACCGGGTATAATTTATCCCTTTTATCTCAGATGGGAGGGACTTTGTTTGATCTGCCTAATTCTGAGGCTGAGTCCATTGTTCTTTCTTTGGTGAGATCAGTATCTCAGGAGGCTTGTCACTCCATTAAGTGTAGTTACAATGCTCTGAGGTCTCCTCTAGAGCTGCTGCTTCAGGGTCTGTCATGAGGTGATATTTCTGCCCTCATCTTCAAGCTTTGCCTGATGACATTAACACTAAGCTTCTTGATGCTCCCCTAGATAATGAGAATCACATTGGTACTCCAGTGGTGGATTTATTTAAGACTCATCTTCAAGCTTTGCCTGATGACGTTAACACTAAGCTTCTTGATGCTCCCCTAGATAATGAGAATCGCATTGGTACTCCAGTGGTGGATTTATTTAAGACTCATCTTCAAGCTTTGCCTGATGACATTAACACTAAGCTTCTTGATGATCCCCTAGATAATGAGAATCACATTGGTACTCCAGTGGTGGATTTATTTAAGACTCATCTTCAAGCTTTACCTGATGACGTTAACACTAAGCTTCTTGATGCTCCCCTAGATAATGAGAATCGCATTGGTACTCCAGTGGTGGATTTATTTAAGATCTTCGAGGACCAAGGCATGATCACAAACGACCTTAAACAAATTTTTCTCTGTCCCATTCTTAAATTTCAGTGGAATTATTCTACTAAAACTACCTTTTTCCATAGGCAGCCTTGTCCGCCCTCCGAAGGTAAGAACGTCCCTAAATGTTTTTTTCCTGACAAAGCAACAGATAACTTCAGACTCTTGGGTCCTTTCAGTTATCTGTCAAGGCTACTTCACAGTCTGGAAGCCTCTTTACCCCCTTTTGGGCATTCTCCAACCCCTTTTAGATCACATTACTAATTTTTCAGGGGTGTTGCAAGGTTTATTAGATCAGGGCATGATTTAACCTTTCTCAGAGGCCTTTAGGGGCACAAAGTTTATTCCAGGATGTTTCTGGTTCCCAGAAAGGAGGGTTCCTGGAGGGCCTGTACTAGACCTTTCTTTTTTGAATACTTTCTTCAATGTATCAACCTTCAGAATGCTCTCCTTCCAGATTCCATTCCTTTTGCTTCCTCAAACCTTCCTTCAGGGTGTGTTTATGTTGTTTCTCTCATTTTCAGTTTTCTGCTTTGCCCTTTGGTCTTTCCCCAGTGCCAAGAGTATTCACCAAGTGCCTGACTCAAGTCATAGCTTTCTGCAGGTGTCAAGGAGTACACATATTTCCTTATCTGGATTAACTGCACCTTTACTAGGCTTCTGTTGCACATTCTGGATATCGTCATCAATCTGCAGAAGTCTGCCAATCCCCATTGAGGGTCACATTTTTCTTGGATGCAGGATTCAAGCTGTTTCAATGCTGGCATCTCTGTCTGCTTCCAAGGTACTGCCTCTAAAAACTTGCTTCCAGTCCTTGATTCCTTTCTCTCTCATACCTCTCTCATGCCTGAAGAGAATTTTTGATGGTCCTTTGGTTCATGGCTTTGACCATCCCACATGGTCACTTTTGCCAAATTTTACATGAGAGAGTTTCAGTGGCACCTGTGGTCAGTGTGGCTTCAGCATTACCACCAAGTGAAGTTTTCAATTCCCTTACTTGTCTGAAACTCGAGCTTCAGTGGTGGATTCAACACATATTTCTCAATCCAGGTGTTCCTTTCTGGCTTCCTACTCCATCTCGGGAGCTCTTTATGAATGCTTCAGATTAGGGGTGAGGGGCAGGGGCTGCTTCAGGTATTATGAGGATTCAGGATCTTTGGTCTCTTCACCAGCAATGGGATCACATCAACATCAACTAAATGTAGGCACTTATTCCTGATCTTCAGGACTTTCATTCCCAGGCACGTTGAGGGTCTATACAGACAACACTACAGTCATGCGGTACATCAGCAAGCAGGGGGGCACAACATTCTTCTTTACAGACTAGCCCTTCAACTGCGGCTTTCTCTGCAAGCAGTTTTCATTCCTTCAAAATAAAACCTGGTGGCAGACTCTCTGACCAGGTCCAGGGCACACCCTAATGAATGTGAGTTTCACAGAAAGGTATTTCTGAACATAGTTCATGGGTGGGATGTTCCTCAAATGGATCTTTTTGCCTCCCCTCTAAACAGACAGCTTTCTCACTTCTGTTCCAGAACCCAAGTCTTCTGGTTTGGAGGGTGGGTGCCATGTCTTTTACATGGAAGGGGATGTTCCTTTATTTTTTCCCCCCTTTTCTGGTTCTTCCCAGAGTCCTGCACAAGATCAAACAGAACGCTCCAAAAATCTTGTTGGTGACTCCCTTTTGGCCCAGACAGCACTGGTTTCCCCTCCATTTTCAACTGGCCAGTGACAGTCATCACAAGTTACCTTATAGGATGGATCTTCTCAAACAAAACAAGGGGTTTCTTCTTCCCACTCATCTGTGCACTCTTCCATTGACAGGGTTTTAATCACTGTTTGACATCATTTTTCTGAGGATGTGCTTAATGTCCTACAGGAGGTCAGGAAAACTAATACCAGAAAATCATATATATCCAAATGGAAGAGATTTCCTTTACTAGGATCCCTGTCAGTGGGGGTCCTTTTCATTCGCTCTTACTTGTGTGAACTGCTTCATGCTGGCTTGCCGTATTCCTCTGTTAAAGCTCACTTGTTGGCAATCTCTGCTTGTCTGACTTTGACTCCACCATTAAGCTCTTGTTTTCATGTTAAACAATTCCTGAAAGGTGACCTCCATTTCAAGCATCAAAAAAAGTCCATACCTCCTTCATGGGACTTTAACTTCGTTCTTGAAAAATTTACTTGGGCTCCTTTTGAGCCTCCTGCTGCTTCTTTTCTGCAACACCACATTTAGAAGACTGTTTATTGGCTGCTCTCACTTTCACCAAGATAGTGTCTGAACTTCAAGCCTTGATGACTATTTCTTCTTTTTAGATTTTTCATAGAGACAGGGTGTCTTTGCATATGAATTATTTTATGCCCAAGGTGGTCAATGCATTGTCCCTTAATCAGCCTATCCAACTTCCTTCCTTTTTTTGTTCCCCACAATCTGCTAGTGAGATGGTTTTATACATCTTGGATTTTTATAGACAGTTCAGCTATTATCTAGACAAGACAAAGGCTGTACATAAATCTGAGCAACTTTTTGTTTCTTTTCCTGCCAGGACATTGGGTTTGGCTGTTTCTAAGCAAACATCTACTCCTGGAGTTCAAAAGCCATTTCCTTTTGATATTCCTTTCATGGCAAACAGCTCTCTGTTCTGGCCCATTCTACTAGGGTAGTGGCTTCCTCCAGGGTTTTCTTTAAGGGTTTGGACAACAGTTCCCTCCTTGAACCTGTTACTTGGTCTTCTGTGCACACATTCACTAAAATGACAATTTGGATGCTGTTTCCAGAGCCAGGTCAGGTTTTGCCAAGGCTATTCTTCATGGGTTTGTAGACAGTTCTTCCTTGCCTTTTTCCTCCCATTCCTTATAGTAGCTTTTTTTTGTACTCTCCCACCTGCTTTGAATACTGCAGCAGTTATATGGAAGGACATAGCACAGTTGTGTAAAATCTTACTATGACAGTGGATGTCCTTCTCTTCGCTGTCGCATTATTCACTCCCTCCCCCTTCTTGCTCTATTTTATTCCTTTTTTCTGTTAGGAACATCTGCATGGTTGAGGTGTCTTTGTCCTTTTCCCTAGGCATCCCCTTTTCCATGGAAGTACACATATTCCTTTCTCCTGGGGTATTTCAGTTCTGAGTATAAAGAATCCCTATGTCGCCTTCATATGCCCTACACTGACACAGGCAGCATATGTCTGACATACAAAGCCAGTAAGAATTAAAGGCTTTGGTTTACTGGCTGGATGTTTGGCTATCCTTTGCAGGAGATCCCTTCTCTTATACATACTGCAACAGTGAAGGCAAGTGCATTTACTGTTATGGTAAGATTTTTTTACACAACTATACTTAACAAACACTGTTTCTCAAATGTGCTTCATTATGTTCCTCTGTGTCAGTCTGGGTATCCTAGTTAGTTGAGAGTGAGATGTACTAAAAGGCTAACCACTGAAAATGTCATTAAGCATCTCTCTACATCAAGAACAGAATTTACAAGCTAACCTTTAGTTTAAAACAAAGCTTTTTTCCTTACCGTCAATTTACATTTGGATTTATTAGTCCTCTCGAATCTGGTTGTTTTGGTGGGGTTAGGGCTAACCACTTAGTTGTGAAGTTAATAAAAAAGACATTTATTTAAAATAAATAAATCATAGACAAATTGTAAGTATTTCTCTACATATAATTAAGACAATAACTTCCACTTTGCCCAGATCATTGGCACTTCTATGAGTGGATGCTGACATGCTATTTATTGCTTTATAATAGGTAGTGCTGTACACTGTGAAGAGAAAAGGAGGAAAGATTTGGTTACTAATTTAAAATTAAAAAAAAATGAGAAAATAAATAAAAGGGGATGAAGAGGAATGAAAAGGAGGGGTCTGGTGTGATCTTGTGGTTTAAATGTGTGATCTTGTGGTTTAAATGTTACCTTGGGTGTATGTGTGTATGTGTGTTCCTGGGTTTGATAAAGGGGATGGTGTATGTTTCTATTTTTTTATTTGTCTTTCCAAATAGTGATCTGTAATTTCTCACTTTAATTATTTGCTTTGTGTAGTTTATCATCAGCTGAACACAAGGAAGAGGAAGGAGGCATATAATGAAGTTACTGATAGCTAAGTGACAGCCTATTTTTGGTTGGTCTAAGCTGTTTAACTTAAGTTCATTGTCTCTCAATAATTAATTTGTTTATAGTTGTTTGGTGGTATATATTTCATATGTATTTTATCTACCTGTTTATAGATGGATTGATATATAAAATGTAAAAATTGTAAATATTTCTATAATGTATACGAAGTAATAAACAGTAACTGGCTTGTCACTGAAGATCAAAGATAAGGGTAATATCTCACCACTTTTTAGGTGGATCCAGAATGGATTACATGCTTTTTTATCTTTAGTTATGTTATTAAAATATTGGCCACAGGTCACATACTTCTCAACTGTACAGATTTTCACTTCATATTTTTGGTCTGTTTCTTATAAAATTGTGTTTTTTCTGACAAATCTTTGGTAAATCATTGAGTGTTGAAGTCATAAAATAACGACAGAGATTTGAGTTTCAGACTTCATACCCTTCAACAAATTCATGCTAATGCAAAATCTTTTATTCTATCAACTTTCTAAGTTTGTAAGAGCAATATTTAAAAAGTGTCCATATTTTTGGCCCTTTGTACCCCCATTGTTTTGTCTTTGTCCAGATTTATTGCTCTAAGAGGTTGAGAGTTATGCACACGACGATTATGAGTAGCAGACTGACGCAACCCATGGTATCGCAACATGGTCCAGTCAACACAGTGTTGCAGGAAGGATGTCCTTCAGTGAACTAGAAAAAAATTACAGAAAGGATTTGGTGGATCTCCCTGTAGAAGCTGTACCCATTCTAGCCTCACTAAGTATTTAGGGTCAATCATTACATCATGATTTGGGCAGAGGTAAAAATCAGCAAAATGACTTTCTGGAGACCATTGATACAGTCAATAGTCAAGGGAGATCTAGGTTATTTGATATGGTGGTAAGAAAGGAGGTTCTCAGCCTGCTGTATCTGCATGAGATTTGCATCAGGGCAACCTCAGTACAGCAGAAGGGGTTGGGATGTTGTTTCCTCAACAGCTTTTACCCCAGAGAAACAGCCAAACAGAGTCACTCCTCCTCCTTTTGGGGTAATGAGAAAGGAAATTGATGATTTGGTGCAGGCCCCTTCTATCTCCCAACCAGGGTCATCTATCATCACCCATATTTCTTTTTCCATTAAGGAGAAGATTTAGAGATGGGAGTTTGTGGAGGTTTTTGATTTGCTGGACCAAGCTGGTGTTCAATGTATAGTAGATTCTGAAGGTCTTGAACATAAGGATTTCTTAGTGGCATTAACATATTTTGGATAAGTGTCATTCATCAAACTACAAGGTAAAATTACTGGGCAATTGAGTGGTGGGTTTTACATATTTTAGTGCCATTATTACTGAGAAACAATTTGGGCAGCCACAGTGGTGCAGTGGTTAGCATTGCCACCTCAACAGCAAGAGGCTCTCTGGTTTGATCCTTGGCTGGGGTGCCTTCTGTGTGGAGTCTGCATGTCCTTCCTGGGGTTGCGTGGGTTTCCTCCAGGTGCTCCAGTTTCCTTCCACATCCCTAAGACATGCTGTAGGTGGATTGGATACTCTAAGTTGGCCCTAGGCGTGAGTGCATGCGTGTGCCTTCCATGGAAGGTTGGGCGCCGGGCTGGCAACTCGACACCGTAAAACTCCACTGCCAATGAGCGGACAGGTGATCCACTATGGCGACCCCTAACCGTGAAAAGCCGAAAGAAGAAGATTATATTACTGAGAAACAATTTGCACAAGCTCTTCCACTACACCCACATTTTTAATCATTATGGAGGCCTATTGCTTAAATGGAAGATCTGCTTATTTATGGTGTGTTCAATAATTTAGGAATTGAAATCAGTAAACAAGCAAAATGTCATTCAGAGTTATCATAGACAAGGACCCCTCTGTGCATTGCTGAAGATTTGGGTCTTTTCAGATAAAAAGCCTGTTTGGGCCTTTGATGTGTATAGGTGTGCTTTGCCATCATGCATAGCTGGGTATGTTTGGTTCTGTTGTGGTGGTAGGCATCCAGCAGTAAAATTTTGGTTAAGAATGGTCCACTTCTCACAAAAATATTTATTTATTTATTGATTGATTGATAGATTGGAAAAGTCTAACTGTATACAAAGGCCCATTTTCAGTGGAGGCCCAGGAAGAAAAGCTTCAAAATAATTCAGACATAAAAGTATACAAAAAGCTCCAAGTAAAAACTTTGTCATTTATAATTATACATGGCATATGAGGATAAATCGTATACCAACATGCATTGTATAAGAAGGATATGTTGTATAACACATAATAGTGGTTAATGTCTGTAATGGATAGCATCTTATTTGAGTTCAAAACAAAGTTACTGAAATGCATGTCTCATCTTAAATGTGTTCTGCAAAAAGCTGCCTTTTGCTGCTTAGTTAACAATCCTAGTGAAAGTCTGAAAATAGTGGGGAGTAGAGTTATTCTAAATACAGTCAGTGCAGCTGGGTTTGGAAGGATAGAGAAGGGGGGTGCAAAAGGTGTTTTAAGGGTGCTGCAAGAGATGTGCTGAGAATGGGAGAGTGGATACTGAAAAATGAGAGGGGAGCTGGGGTAGAGCAGAGAGATGGTATAGAAAGAAAAAGAAACAGGAGTTAGAGAGAAAGTGAGTATATATAAGAAATTACATGTCTAAAAAAGCTGAAGGCTAAAGAATCTTATGAAGGTGTGAAAAGTGTAGTTGTATAGAGTTAAAGGGCCTGTAGAAATTGAGGACTCTGTGATGGAATGTGGTAATCCCTCAATTTGTAGTGGCTAGAGATATTGACTAGGTTTGCAGTCCAGGAGACCACTGAGGAGACTATCCCAAATTTCTGTTTACCCATGCACTGTCTGGTTAGATGACCTGCTCAAGAAACTACAGCTCACAGCCTTAACCTTCTGTTGAGCAGACAAACTTCTCCCCCTTGGAAGCCTTTAGAATATCCTTGTTAGGTTTGATACTGAAAATGAAAGAAGGTGAATTTTGGTTAATCCATCACTTTTCTTACCTGGGAGGGTTTTCAGTTAATGATGACATCAGCAATAAGTTTGACAGAGTTTACTACTCCTCTTTAGAGAATGCCATTCGTTGCTTCAAGGACCCCAGTTAGCAAAAGTTGACGTGGAATCAGCTTTTGGGTTTATCAGTGTTTCCCTTACAGACTGTCACATTTTGGTGATGCAGTTTGAATAATTTTCTATTTTGACATGACCATGCCAATGGGATGTATTCGAACACCTTTGAGAAGTTTTTTACAGCATTTTAGTAGTGCTGGAAGCAGATTCTTTTCACTAAGCAATACACTATTTGGATGACTTTTTTGGTTGTAGAAGGTAAATAGGAGGCTTTGTTGGACCTCATTTCTTTACAGAGCCTTTATCAGTTGGGGTGCTTTAGTTTAAAGGTTAAGGGCAATTTGAAGACCATCACATTCTTTGCTATTGAGAACAATGTCACCTCATCATCTTTTAGTTCTATGATTAGCTGGAAAATTTGAAGGTTCACATTTATATCAGCAAAGGAAGTTAGTCAGTCAGGTAATGGAACTAGCTGGGCTGTTTACTTCTGCTTGCCTGGTGGTAGTGCCAGGCAAAACTATAAGAAGATCTTTGTCTAACTTGGTGTGCAATGGACCTAAGAACATCATGGGTATTGGGAAAGTAAAGATAGATCTCCAGCTGTGGACTGTATTTTCAGCAGATTTTTATGGCAGGCCATTCTGACAAGATGACCGGGTGTTTTGTGTGACTTTGCACTTGTTCGTAGATGCTTCAAGAGGGTGTGGAATGGGGGTGCATAGTTCAATGGGCAGTGATTTTCAGCTCCTTGGCTACCTTGTTGGTGTGGCAAAGTGAACTACAGAACAAGAAAATAATATTTCACTGTGATAACATGGCAGAAGTGCAGATATTGAACAGAAAATCATTCAAGTCCCCCTGTGTGCAGTCCCTACTGAGACAGCTTATACTATTTAGCTCAAATAGAGACTTGTCCTTCACTGATGAGCATATTCCAGGTTTTTTGGAATGATTTGGCAGATCACTTTTTTTTTTGTATGCTTGCTGGCAAACCTTGGGAGTAGGCCCCAGAAGTGGCAGCTTTGTCCACACTCACTCCAGACAATTTGTGGCTGTTTGGTGAGGGTTAGTGGAGTCCCTATGGGGGAATTCCTGGATTCCCTACACCAAGCGGGCTAATATAGTCAGTGTTATGGGTTTTAGTCACTCTTGGAAAAACCTGGTTAGGCAGTAGAGGTGGTCAGCCCACCTTTTAGTATAGTACTTCACATTCTGCTGTAATGATGACAGAGCTACTAATACAGTGAGAGATAATTTCACTTCAAAGAGCATGTTTGCAAGGACATGTGAGCACCAGGATTTCATACTAGGTTTTTAAAAGGGTGAGGCGGAATTATGGATTTTCATTCTGATTCTCACTGCCCCATTGACAAATCTTTGGTAAAAGTGATTTTGACAGGCATACGTAGTACTGCTTTTGGTTATTATATGCACGCTCTTTGGCCTACCTGTGTAATTATTGCAGCTTGCCATATTTTATTTTATTTCTCATGTTTATTTGTCTTGTTTCTAGTGTTCTGAGAGTCCTGATATTGGGACACTCACTTGTACATTGAGCACATCAGGTCTTTTATGAATTGGACTGTCACATGTTATCTATTCAGGTGGCAATGATGCTGGGAAGACTGTTGTTCCCTATCCTGAGAGACATTGTGGGTTTATGACCTAGATTTCCTAGTTTGATGTGAATATGGCCTGTGATATCTCCAGGTTATCTTGGGCAGGAGCTGTCAGCCACACACCTCTCAACTAAAGAGATTTTCGCAGAATGTCAAGATTTTTGCCTTATATTTTTGGTCCATTTTTCATAAAATTGTGGCTTTCTGGAAAATCAGTGACAAATCATTAAAGATTGAAGTTAGAAAATAATGACAAATATTTGAGTTTTAGACTTCATACCCTTCAGAAAGTTCATGCTAATGCAAAACCTGTTATTCTATCAACTTTCTTGTAAGATCAATATTTCAAAATTGTCCCTATCTGTACCACCTTTTTAATGGCTTTGTCCAGATCTCTTACTCTAAGAGGTTGAGAGGTATGGTCGGCCAGTCTTCATTAGCGATCATACAGATGCTTTTAAACCATTCTGGTTCATGCTGCTTCTTCCCACTTGGTTTTTTGAGTAACTGAACATTTGGAATTCTAAGACGTAGATCCAGTTTGGTCTTCATATGATGGTGTACACTTGTCAAACATAGGTTTGGATATATTTAATATTAATATGTCTCTTTATCTTGAAAAAAAAATAATGTCATTACAAAAAAAAATTAGTGGAAAGGGTTTTAAACTAACTTCATATGTTGAAGTGTTTCTTTATGAGAATTTGATGCTTTGTTATTACTAGCAAAGTGGGGGGAGCAGGTTGCTTTAAGACAGCCTTTTGGACAGTTGCTGCATGACATTTCCCCCTTTTCATTCCCCCTATTTTTGGGAAGTCACTGAAAATTTAGAACAAAGAGTGTGATATGGTTTCAAAGCTGCAAGTGGACAATGACAAGTTTGCTGAGGGAGTACAGTTAAGAAGCATTCGGATGGATGGTGACTGGCAAACTGGCAGAGCAGACATGCAGCCTGGTCATTAGGGACCTTGGTATTTTATTGGACTTGTTTGTTATTTATGAATATATGGTCAGTTTCCTTGGATGCCATGCATTATGTAATAGATTAATCACAAAGTCTGTTGTCCACGTATTTTGTGGAAGAATGCAGGGCAGCAGCAGACAACAATTAAAGTTTCTAATTTAGTAGTTGTGACTGGCATTAGCCATTTAAATAAAGCTCCACAAAAGCATTCTAAGCCTAGAGCTGGGCACAAAAAAGATTCATTTTAACTATCTCTTGAAGCTGCCTCATGTTAATAAAGTAGCACTCACATAGTGTAAATTTTAACAGAACAACTTAAAAGTGAAGTAAATGTGTTTATTGATAGCTTTGTCATTTCAGTTATGAATGTTTGCATATAACACATTTTTATACATCAGTACCGGACTTGGAGAACATTTTCACAAGAAAAATTAATCAAGGTCAGCTTGTAACATTTACCTAACTTTTCTCTAGAAAAGTGCTATTCTTCTTTGTTTATCCCATGGAAACCTACATCTTATTTCTTCCAGTTCTGAAAACATCTGCCATGACACCTATGTTTCATTCACCATTTCTCTGTCAAAGGGTTGTGAAACATTACTAATGCAGCTCTTGGGCTCTGGAAACTATAACTGTGGAAAATGGGAATTCTGTTATTGATTGATTTTGGATTTTGTTATTGGTTAACAGGTGTACAAACAAACATTTCCAATGGGTTTTAATGCCATTTGTCTATTCTTTTTCTTAACATCAGCAAGAGTACTCATTCTGGTCATAGACTACTTATTTCATAATTTAATTGCTACAATATTTTTGATAAAGTTCATAATAAAACATTACCGAAGACATTAACTCTGATGCTAGCATTCATTGTATCCTTATTAGCCCCAAAACAGGTATAGATTCCAGAGTCGTCTTTTGTAACCTTGGATAAAAAAAAGCTGCAACTGTAAAAACCGTCTTCCTTTAGTCCAGAACGATTTAAAGTGCCAGATCGATTATGCTGTGACAACAGAAATAAGAACATGTAAACATTATCTGAAACATTTAAATTAAAAAGTAAACAAAAAAATGAGAAGGCAGCTTTTTTTGGTGTGATATGAAACTGAAGTTTACTTCATGTATTTAAACAGACTCACAGCAGAAATTAGGACAATATGTAGTCTAAATGCTCTGAAATTTGGCTCCCAGTTAAGCATTTTCTAGCTATAAATTCAATGCAGATCAAAGTTGCTTACAAGAAAGCAAACAGCATGAAAGTTCAAATCAGTCAAAAAGTACAAGCAATGACAGTTTTTTTCAAATATTTCTTTGTTTTTCTTTTACATCTTGAGTCCGCATAAAGCCTTCTACAAGTGAAATAATAATACTATACATATTGTTTGTTTATAAAACATGCCAGAATAACATTAATATATAGCAAAAGGTAACAAAAATGAATGGAAGACAAATCAGATAACCTATATACACTATGTACAATAAGTGCTTTTATATTAACCACAAAAGTAATCTTATTTGACCTACTCTCCTACCTCATAAAGCTAATATCTCACATCATACTATCAATGTAAAAGGTAATTGTCCTAAAGTCTAATTCACAATCAAAGTGCTAATATTTGCCTGACTTAGCTTAAAATAATATCAAGGAGGGCCATCCAGTATTGGAGAAAATAGAAACGTTTATTAGGGTTATCAGCTTATGCACTAAAATATGCTTGATTGTCATTTCTCTGAAGTTCATCCATGAACACCGACTCCTATACAATTAATTTTGAGTGATATATAGTTTTAGCAATGAGAAGTGGGTAATAAGAATGTCATTTTTGTTTCAGGTTATCAGAAGTAGTATGTAGTAATGCAAATTTTTCATATCCCATTTTCTCAACTGTAACTCTCAATGAACATCAAAGTTTGCAAGTACATTTACAACTCCAGAAAATATGAATGAGATCTACTTTCTGGGAGTGGCAAAACAGGTAGCTAGTGGAGACTTTTTCATTAAAATTGTTTATTATTACTGAAGTTAAATAGGCATTGTTTGCAATCATTCACTGATTATAAGTAAGTTTTTTTTAAAGAGGGTTCATTTCAATGTAACATTAATGGCTTGAGATTTTTGATTATCAGTGAATATATCATTCTGTTTCATTCAGTAATTCAACATAAGAATGGATGGCCGATATTTGAGATTAATAATCAATTAGCATGAGAAAGATAACATTTTCTTATTAAGTTGTAATAGCTTCCCTAATGTTTTACACATATTAACATTGTTTTCATTAATTTCAGACTCCTCTGTAACTGAAACAGGTAATTCCCTGATCTGTCTTAAAATTATGGTGTAACCCTGGTGAAGCTTTAAGGATTTCCTTATGTCCTCCAAAAATTTATTTCTATGAACATACATGTCCCATAGGTTTTTCTCCTTAATAAGGGGAACCTTGTTTAAATTTAACATGTCTTTGTTCAGTCTAATATTTGGATTTAAATGTAATGGTTGCAACATCGAGTGGTTTAATTAATGCTAAAGATTCCAACAGTTTTTGTAGTCTTATTATATTAAACTTTAGTAAAGCAATTAAGAAAAGGAAGGATTTTTGGATTAAAGTTACAAGTCTTAATAGAATCATACCGATCCATGTCAGTGACCATTCTTTCCTTTTCGGATCAAATTCCGGTATTTTTATAATTCTATTTGAGCATATAATATCATGATATAGTCTAAAGTCAGGTAATCCCAACCTTCCATTTTCTTTTGGTTGAATTACTTTTTGATAGCTTAATCTAATCGATTTAGGATGCCAAATGAACTCAGCTAAAAGTGCATTTAATTTTTTTAAATCATTTGTTTTGAATTATTGTGTTAGATGCATTGAGATTAAATAATCTGGGAAGAATATTCATTTTAATAATTGCAACTTTTGAAAGGAAGGATAGTTTTAATACACTCCATCCTTGAACATCTTGTTCAATTTTGAAAACAGTTTTAAGATATTATTCTGGAGAAAGACTCTTTGATCATATTGGAAGGAAATCCCAGAGTATTATAATGACTACTTTAGTTTTATTTCTGAATCTGAGAAATACAGGTCTGTATGACATGATGGGTTTAATGTAAATAAAAAAGATTTATCAAGAATAATTTTATAATTAGAAAATTTGGAGAATCTACAAACAGATTCTAATATATTATTCAGATTGGTATTTGGTAGGGAGAAGTATTGGTTTAAGTAATCTGCAAAGACTTTTAAAGTAACTTTATTGTTGGATAGTTGTGGAACAAGATGTTAAGTTTTTTGCTTTATAAGTAGGAAAAAGAGTTCTATATATAAATTGAAAAGATATAGCGATAATGGGCATCCCTGTCTAGTCCCATTGCAGATATTTATTTGACTTGAATTTGTTCTATATATATATATATATATATATATATATATATATATATATATATAGTGTTGTACATGAATTAACATACAGGGTTTTAATTATATCTATGAAGTTTTTTGGTAAATTAAAATAAGGTAGTACCGCAAATAAACTGTGATTCACTCTATCAAAAGCTTTGGATGCATCAATTGCAAATGCATATATTGGGTGTTTCTGTTTGTATAGTATCATCATTGTGTCCAGTGTAAGTGTATTATCACAGGTTTGTCTATTTTGGATAAAGGCTGACTGCTCAGTTGAGATAATGTTAGGTATTATATTCTTTAATCTATTTGCCAAGATAGCTGCTAGGATTTTAATGTCTAGATTGATGAGAGATATTGGTGTAGAATTCAGGAGGGATTTCCTATCCATTTTTCCTTTAGGGATAAAGATTGTCCTAGAGTTGTTTAAAATAAGCCTTTAATATCTTGTCGTATATAATTAAAGATTAACAATAGGAGTCTTGATAACCTTTGCCAAAATGCCTTATACAATTCAGCTGTAAAACCATCTGGGACAAGAGCTTTCTCTGATATGAGGTTATTTATTGTATACAAGATTTCCTGTCGTGAACAGGGGGTTGATAGGAAATCATTTTGAGTCTGATTAATTTTTGGAAAAAACTAAGTTATCTAGGAAAAGATCCCTCTCTTGATCAGTAAATGAGTGTTCTTCTTGGCCATATTGTTGGGCATATATGACTTCAAAGAGTATGATAACTTCTGAATTTTTGTTGTATGTTTTACCTTGATATTCTAATTCTGTTATAATTGGAGCCTTATTGTTCACATTTATTAGTCTAGCTAATATTTTTGAGAGAATTTGTGCCAGTCCTCAAATTTTTGCTATTGTTTTCATTTCTTCAAATGAGCATTGTTCTGCATGAAGTAAATATAGATCCTTCTGTAGTTGGTTCAACTGGTGCTCTAGAGTTGGATTAAAGTTACTGTGTAACACCTCTTTGGTCACCATTATACTCTTTTTAAGTTGTAGCTCCTTACTTCTGAATGTTTTTTATAGTAAGATGCTTTTTGGATTAATAAACCTCTAATCTGAGCTTTAGTTGCTGTCCAGTGGACAACATAAAGAATTTGTGAGAAGTTATATTGTTTTCCAAATAGTCTAATATATTGTTTATATCTTGTATGACATCATTTTTTGGAGTACATTTGAGTTTAAGGATCAATTATACCCTTTTAATGACATTTTAGCATCATTTGTCCAGACTAATCTAATTGTAATTTTAGAGTAGTATGAGAGAAATTTAGGTTCTGTAATAATATTTAATCTCAGCTTCTAGAAATATATCCAAAATTAAAAAGTCTTCCAGTCTGGACCACGATTTGTAGCATTGAGAGGAGTAAGTATAGCTGGCTGTGTGAGTGTTACCTTAAAAGTAGTGAGGATCGAACAGGTTAAAGTCAGTTTTCAGATCTAGTATTGCTATAGAGACTTGAGTGTTGTATGCTTTACTTTTACTTGTTCTGTCCAACACAAGAGTCCGCTAATGAATTCCAGTCCCCCATTATGTAATAATCAGGAAAAAGACAGAAGATATTATATACAGATATAGTAAAATCTTGTTGCTTTGTACAAGGGCCATAAATATTAAGAAATAATATTGGTTATCTAGACTAGGGGTTTTAGTTGTAAAGTAACACCATCTACCATTAACATCTGAATCATAATGCAGGATTTATTCTTTAACTGATTTTTTAAATATAATTGCCACCCCCTACTTTTAGTTTTATTACCAGATGTGATAATTGGTTTTATCCAGTTTTTTGTCACGTCTTGCTCCCAATTATCAAAAATCATGCGAGTTTTCTGTAGGAATATTATTACTGCTTCTGATATATACAATAAGTGTAGTAATAGTTTCCTGTCTTTTTCTCCTGAATTCCCTTAATGCTCCACAAATACATTTATAATTCACTCTTTTATATAATGTATATATATATATATATATATATATATATATATATATATATATATATACACACACACACACACACACACACACACACACACACACACACACACGCACATTTACCCTTTTCTTGTTTCCCCCTTTTTCCCCACTTTCTCTCCCATCATTATATAACTGATGTAAGATTGCTCCTACACTGTTGCAATAGATTATTTAGGCAGATTAGCAGGTAAGTACTCTTATAGCACTTAACTCTTCCAGCTCTATCCCTGTGCCTAGCCACAAACCCATTTAGCCTGGAAGAGATCTGTTAGTTGTAAGAAAGACATTTATTTTTATAATTAGAGATATGAGCTAGGTGATTTTTATTACCCCTAAACTCAAAACTAAAAACAATAACTATGTGAGCTAAGATAAACATACTTTCCCCTACACACTTATATATACATTACGGCCTATGGCCCCCTTGAAAGAAAAACATAAAGCCAGTAACATATAACACACACAAATTTAATACTTTACCCCTAACCTTGTTGACATTACCATGAGTCATCTCCCTCAATGTGAGTAATAAGAGGAACGAATAAGATTTATCAAGACATTTTGCATAACTTGCAGGTCAAACTATGTTAATTTTAGGTGATTAATTAAATGAATAGTGTTTCCTCTATCTAGCTGTAAATAAGTCCCCCCCCCCATTTTTTTTACAAACTATATAACAGACCATCACTTTGAAATAGTTATATTCAAATTAGACCCAATGCAATAAAAGTAATATCAAGACCGTACAAGGTTTAAATGGATTGTATTACTCCCTATATCAAGTTGAACAAAACAAACTCAATACAACTCTTAACACCCCCTTTTTCTTATTCTCTTTGCTTTAACAATCAATTCTTAGCAACAAATTTCTTATTTACTCATTAGATAACATCATGTAGTATTTAACTTATTATATACCAGAGAGATTTATAGCACATATCTGCAAACAAACAAGCATGATACAGCTCCTTTACTAATTGGAGCTTTAAGATAGTCAAATAAATCATTAACTTTTCTTTTCTCCTTTTGTCCTCTTTTCTTTCCTACTCCCTTATTTCTTCCCTTCTCCTTCCTTCCTCTCATATCTCTTTCTTCGAAAAACAATACAGTACAAATGAACTTGAATCACTCTTCCGGCACATTCTGACAGAACTTCGTAACATTTTAGAGATCATTCACAAGACTAGAATGAAAATTTGAGAGCAATTCCATATTTTGTGATATTTTCTGAAAGTGTTGCAAAAATGTAAAAGGGAAAATAAAAAGAATGCTCCGCTTTTACTCAGGCATACATCTATGTGGCAGACTTAAGAATCATTTGCACAACAGTCACCTTGATGTCTTTAATGATTTGTAGATGAGGGCAAGGTTTCAATGAAATAGTCCGTAACATCCACAAGTGCAATAAAATACAAAAAGGACAATACATTTATAGTCTGTAATAATTAAATGAGCAGCTCTCTCCTCAATAGTTCTCTAGATCAAAGCATCCTCTGCCATAAAACATTGCGACTCTGACCTTTGCGATTCCTTTCTCCTAAATCCATCTTTTCCCTCCCCTCTTCCTTTTTCCCTTCCCCTCTCTTTATATCTTCTAACTAGTTATCTCTCTCCAATTAAGTTGTTACATAGAAGAAGTGCCCAATATAAACCGAAGTAATCTAAACTGGTTACTGCCATATATAGCATTATAGGAAGAATTGCTTAACACTGATGATAACAAGATGCCATTCAAAATAATGTTTTGACTGTTCCACCCCTTCGTTAGTGGTTGTGACTTAATATATAGAGAATGGGTTACCTTTTGCGCTTTGTACAGGGGCTATTTAGATCCAGGAAATGCCTTTCCACCAGTATACTTAAAGTAAGATACTCTCTCTTACAGCTGAAGGTCTGTTTTCGCAGTGTGGTTGAATGCAAAAGTTTGTTGCCACCAGTTTATTTAGCAGGAACGAGAAAGGCAGCAAGAGTAGGAGTTAGATGCGTGTGTTAAGTTGCTACAATTGTTTACCCCATCTCAATTCCTGCTAAACACACAGGTTTCAATCACTCGCAGAAGGAAAGAAAACATCAGTTTTTTAATTGTATTGTTTATAGTGGGTGATTTTTTAGCACGAGTCATTTGCTTGGGCAGTAGATGAAGTGGTTATTGCTTAATTTCAGGTAGCTTGTTAAATGTCTTTAAAAATGCCAATCTTGATTGTTTAAGAGAGTCAGCCATGTATTTGCAGTCAGTATATTGAAAGGACAGAGTGTTTCCGGTACTGCATCTGAAACTTGACCTTTTTGCTAATTAGGTAAGTACAAAATGGTGCAAGTTGTTGTATTTGCTGTTTAATTTGATACAGTAGGTCTTGGGCAAATGCTGTTTTACTGCCATTCCAAGTAATATTTTTTTTCCATGCCACTGCTAGGATTTTAACAACATCTTGGTTGTTTAAGAATTTGACGTATATTTCCCTAGGTTTATCCTGTATTTGCAATGAGCAGATACCAAGATGTGCTCTCTTGATTATCATCTTACTGGCTTCAGGTGGATTATCCAATAGGCTGCCCAGTATTTGATTTATAGTTTCCATTTATTGTGGATGTTCGTATCTTCTTGCATCTATATCAATCATTTTTTGTTGAATCTCTTGGATGTATTTGATATTATTTTTGATTCATTTTTTGCAGCCGGTCAGTTTTTATTTCATTTTCAGTAACTCTAGCTTTGATTAATTCTAGACGGGTAGCTATTTGGTTGATAGTACTTCCAAAGGTTGAGAGTTGGTCTGAGAAGTTCTTGATCTCCATTTGCAAAGGGCTGATTTTAATTCTTCAAGGCCAGCTTACTGTTCTGACTTTGACTTTGAAGTTGGTTTTAGGATTACCAGTTCTAGGTCTTTTAATTATACTTTCTTTTTTGGGTGTTGCTACTGCCGTGCATTTTGTTTTGGTCGTTTGAGCATCCAGTCCTTCCAGTTCACATGACATCTTAGTGGATTTTTTTAGTTTAAAAAAGACTGCAGGTCCCTTGGTTCCATGTGTCTGATCTTGCAGAAGTTAAACTGAGGGTTCATCTTTATCTTTTTAACAGTAAAGTACCATAACTCTACTTAAAGCTTATAATTTGTTTTATAGTATATTAGTTATAGTCCACTTCTAGGTTTATTTCATCATAATTACAGGCTTTATGGCTATAATTCACTATAGGTAATCTGGAGCAGTGACAATAAGGTAATCATAGGATACCTGCCATCTTGGATCTCCCAAGTGATAGTTTTTGTGAAAGGGCAAAGCCCACATCACAACACTTAATGTTGTATTCCCTGTGTACAGTGCTTATAATAATCAAATCTGAGGTCACTATACAAAAGAAAAAATGGGCTCACCAGTAAAGTTTCAGCTGCCATCCTTGTCTTTTATTAACTTATACACTCGTCCTGATTGTTTCTGTCAAAAGTCACCAGATCCCTTAATGAACATAAACACACAACACGTGCATACACAGAGAGGACAAGTTCTTGTGGTATGCACATGGTGGGTGCATACACATGGTCATATAAATCTCTCCCTCTCTCTCTATAATATATATATATATATGTGTATATATATATATATATATATATATATATATATATATATATGTACATATATGTAATATATATATATATATATATATATATATATATATATATATATATATAATATATATATATATGTGTGTGTGTATATATTTATATCAGTAGAGAGGCAGACACATGCACACATGTGAATCATTGAATTTTGACAAGTTTGATCCAGTACAGAATCCAGAAGTAGGTGACTCCCACACATCCCTCATTTATCTGTACTGTTATATTTTGTCACAGTAGAACGTCAGACCTTATGTCTCAAACTATATCTATATAACCCAAAGGTTTGGCCTTTTATTCTTTTAACATCTTGACCACACAAGTGGGAACAGTCATTTTTTCCAATACCACAGAAGTCTGCTAAACTTCACCAGTACCATCCCAGCTTCTAGCTCATTATGATAACTCATTCTTTTAACTGATCCGTTAGTTGAATTTGGCTCTCAGTGCAAAAAGTGCGCTCTGGTTTATCTCTCCTTTTCTGTTTTACCAGTTTCGATCTGAATACCTACTACTTTTATTTTGCTATGCAGCTTTTTGGAATTTTTTTCTGTTTCTATGCATCATCATCATCATCATCTGCCCCCTTTTTCACATTTTCTACACGGGGTCTGACTTCACTGACTAACAATTTTTACTCCTTTAGAAAATTAAAACATTTTCAAGGGACAGAGAGCAAAATTTGTAACAGTTGAGAACCATGGGAGATTCCAGTGGCTTGCACTGTGTGACTTTTTTCATCCATTTGATCACAAGGAAACATCTAATGTGTACTCAGTCAAGAGAGCTGTAACTACTAGGTTTGTCTGTCTGTGTATGTGGACATTAAATACTAATATAACTTATGTTTTAGAAGTGAAATACTTCTTTCAAAATAATTACATAGGCCACAGCAAGTTTGAAACATTACGTGAAGGAACTATTTTACATCAAAAATATAAATAAAAAAAAATACAAACCAATTTAACACATGTCCCATAAAATATATTAATGCCCTCCAGAGTAGTAGTTGCCAGGAAATTTAAGCCTTCCAAACTTTCTCCCTGCTGCATTGAGCCTCAGAACATCCCTGGATGGTTCATTATTTTTCTAATACTGCCCACCTTTTTTTGGCATTATTTGTTATCACTGCTATGGTTACTTGCATTTGGTCCTGGGCTCCTGCAGTCAGATTTCTTCTACAGCCCTGATGGAGACCTTTTGCTAGATTGGCAGTTCCCGGTTCTATCAAGCTCATATTGTACAGTTGTCATTAACGGCTACTACATTTTTCTTATAAATCATCTTTTCCTTTAGTCATGCAACACTAATTTCAGTCTTCCATACCCTTTCTCTTGCTCCATTCTCACCATGGAAATCACACTTGGGGTGCATCATAAACATTCCCTTTCTCTGGTTGTATTCTCTTTTTCCAGAGGGGAAATACTTACAGTGATTGGGCTTTGAATAACGCTGTGGCTATGAGGCTACAACTACATTCTCTTTACCCTACCCCACGAGAGGTGGGCTTACATAGCCTGCTTATTCCTGTGTTCCTGCATTAGGCATCATCTGGTCACTACAGTTATTTCTTCATAATTTCTTGGGAATAAACACTTCTTACTACTGAAACAGAAGAGATATGGACATATCAGTCATCTGTCAGCTCCCAATTTAACCCAGATTTCTCAAGGGGACAGTTCATATCAGGATCATATGATGTGTAACTGTTGTGAAATTCTTTAGATTTATTTGCATGGCCTTTTGAAATATCACTAGTTTGGCAACTGAACTACAATTGATTTTGTTTTTCTTTGGACTGTATTGAGTGAAATAGTTGAATACAAACCCATTTTTCAGGATGTACAGCCTCACTTTTATTAGAAATTTATTTTAATCATTTTAAAGAACTGAATAATTCCTGTGTAATACTTCTGTATTTTATGAATTAGCCACCTGTTTGTGTTACATGTACAAGTTTGCTTTAAATAACACATTGGCTAGTGTTCTGTTTTCACATTATATAACATCTTCAGACACAAACCCATTAAGAATACCACTAATCTTAAAAAAAAAAAAAATTGCCACCCTTGACCAGTCTTGCTTAATTGCTATAAAAGACCTCATTGAAAGTGGTAGTGGCTTACCCTACTTAACTTACAAAACAAATTCTTTGCTTTAGTACAAAGGCTACTTCAACCTTATAAACATGACGGTATCTAATCGACTCAAACACCTCCTCAAGATACGGGATGAAGCATGGCACAATTTTAAATGCAACTTCTTCACAGATTCCTTAGCCAAATATAGCTCACTGCACTGCCTAGACAAGCAATCCAGCATCATCATCTTCTTTTCATTTTGGCTTTTCCTGTGAGGGGTTGCCACAGCAGAACAATGGCCCAAAGAATGATTGGAAGTGGAGTTTTACTGTCGAGTTATCAGTTTATCAAAGTTTCATAATGGTGATTTGAAAATGTTGAACCCACAACATCTAATGCTAGTGTGCATTCACTGTTGTGAGATCAACATATTGCTTAGAGATCACACTACATTGGGAAATTTGCCCTTTTCCTCACTGTAGTGCAATCTCGGAGTTGTAATATATAAGTAGCAGTGGGTGTGGGGGTTGCAGGGGTGCTTGAACGTCACCACATGTTAAGGTAAGTTTGAAAAATGTCAACAGTTCAATTTCGAATCGTTGACATTTTTTTGTTTCGCTATTTTGATTGGTCACTGTTGTTAATTTTGATAATATTTTTTGAGTAAGTAATTACTCTCAAAAATATTTACAAAATTTTGATAGTAAACCTACACACACACACACACACACACACACACACACACACACATTTTAAAATACATAAACCACTTGGAAATGAGAAAATAACTTTAATGATTTAGAGCTTCCATCTCACAAGCCATTACAATATTTAAAATAAAAGAGCTTCCTTAAATATCATGAATAATATAATCACAGAATGCTAAAACATCACCTACTACAATTTTTTTTCCATTTAAGAACAAGTTTCAAACTGATGTGCTGATTAAACAAAAAATAGGTGGCAAAACCACAATACGATAAAAAAAGTCTAAAATAAACTCTGACTCTCTACGAGGAGTGACAGATAAAAATATTTATTCCCAAATTGAAGCACATACCTTCATAAGTGCTTTTGCCTTCAAAGAGACTTCATTAGATAAAAACCCTTACCCCCTGTTACTCTTTATATACATACTATCATCAATTATAAATAATTACAATCAATCAATTAAAATTTCCATCTTAAAAAGGCATTGCTTAAAATGTTCCATTCTTATTGTCCTTTTGTAAAATTAGTCTGTGTTACAATTTTTAAATAGCTATAAATAAAATGCTGTTTTTCTTTTAATGTATATGAATGTATGTGAGCAATTAAATCAGGACCTCTGATTTTTCTTTTAATACTGATACAATGGACACTTGATCATTAAGGCCAGGGGGTAGCATGACATTTAACCTCAACCGCCACACTAATTCCCTCTTCAAAAGCAACCTTTGCCAGTCACCATCCCGGGGGTTAATCTTAATTTTTTCTAAAACACCAAAGGTAAACTTTTTAAATTTGGTATATATATATATGTATATATATATATATATATATATATATATATATATATATATATATATATATATATATATATGAATGTTTATACAGAACATTTGTTTCCTTTTTATTACTTATATCATATAAATGCTTACAGATTCTCACTTTTCATGCCCGTTCTGTCTTCCCAATATAAAATGCCACACTATTTTCACACTTGGCTAAATAAATCATACTTGTGGCACAATTCCCATTGACAAATACTACCTCACTTTGTAACATATTGTTCAAAACTATCCTTTTGTCTTTTGAAATTGTTTACAACAGCCACAAGCACTGTTCTTCTACCAGGGTTTTCTAAATGCTTCACCTCTTTCTCAAAAAGCTGTTTGAAATTCCTTCCTGTCTTATAGAAAAAAATTGGTTCATGCCCCACCAGTTCACGTATTTCTTTACGTAATACAGAAATGTTCTAATTCCTTTTCACAATACCCTTAATATCATTCGTATAATCGTTGTGCTCCAAAACTAATGCCTTTTCAAAATGACCCTCTTGGGCAACTTCCCTTGATTTTACTATCTCTCTACCTAACAAGAGCTGATATTGTGTCCCCCATCCTTGATAAACTTCCTTGAAATGGAAATTTGTAATTCTTTCTGGATATACCCTATCCAAAAATATCTCTTTTAACTTGACCAATTCATCCCAAAGGTCCTCATGAACAGATGTCATCCTAGCTACTCGAATAGCTTGTCCTTTTACCAAGCTTCTTTTGTGGAAATGCGAGTGGTAACTAGAGTAGTGCAGATATGTATTACAAAAGGTTTCTTTTCTGAAAATGTTAGACATAAAACCACTGAGAGAGATGAGAGATGTGGGTGTCCAAAAAACTAATCCCATCACAACTCTAGTTATAAGTAAACTTAAAATAATGAGAAAAACTATTCAAATAGTTTAAAAACTTGGGAATCTCCTAAACAGCACCATCCCACAAAATAAACATGTCATCCAAAAACCTGACATATTGATGTAAATGCTTGGTGTAAGGGCTAGGGAAAACATACTCCCTTTTCCAACCTAACATAACATTATTGGCAAATGCTGGGGCACAAGATGCACCCATAGCTACGCCAGTAACTTGTTGGTAATACTCTTCCTCAAAATGCACAAAATTGTTTTCCAATACTAATTCTAATAGCTCAACTACCAGGAAGATGTTTTCCTTTGACAAAGACAAATGTAGATGTAGTCCCCTGAAAATATTGCACACCCTCTACCTTGGGAATTGCAGAAAAAAGATCCACAACATAACTGGTTAAAATAATCAATTCCCTTTTCCATAAATTTTGTTTAGATTTACTCAAAAAAATCCCATGAGTCCTTCACTAAATGGGGTGTGTTGATTACTACTACTTTTACCCATTTATCTGTTAACACTGCCATGGGGCAGGTTTTTGAACCTATTGCTGATACAATAGGTCTAAGGGGAGAGTTAATAAAACTTTTATGGACTTTGGGAATCCCAAAAATATTTGGGATTATAGGTTTTGGTTGTTGTAAAAATTGAGGTATATCCAAATCAATACATTTATCCAAAAGATATTCCTCTAAATAGGAATCTGTCCACCAATAAGCAAGCCAGATTTAATTTTTCAGTATTGGAATATATGTGGCATTGTTATGCAATAAATTGGTCATTGAATTGTTTATAGTCTTCAACTTTAAAAATTACCACACCACCCCCTTTGTCTGGTTTCATCAGTCTTATTTCATTGTTGTTTCTCAGGGTCCTTAAAATTTCCTTTTTTGCGAGATTATGATATATTTTCTTCTCTTGAGAAAACAGTTTATACATATCTTCCATGACAGCCTTTTGAAAAAGCTGTACCACTGTATGTAAAGGGGGTTAAAAGTATTACGTCTTTTTAGGTGAAAATTATTGGCTGATGCTTCATCATTGTTTTTTTATCCCTAAAATGTATTTCAAAATTTAATTTTCTTACAAACATGTTTAACTCAAAAACTAAGTTGGCTACATCCACAGAACCAGTGGGTACAAATTTGAACCCTTGCATAAATAATGTAAAGTGTTCTTTGGTCAACTGGAGATCGGTATAATTGTATATTTATAAGTCCCAGTTATACCGCCACTACACTCAGTTACCTCCTCCTCTTACCCCCTTGCCTTTGATTGTCCTTCACTGGGGAACAATACTGATTTTGCCCTGCATCCAGTGTTTGCCAGGATCTGCTGGCCAGCCTTTCTGACCGGGGTACTGGTTGAAAATCTTGTGGTCATGGGGAAAAAGAATCAAGCCCTCTACTCTGCTTCCCCTCTAAAAGGTCTACCTTTAACAGGTGGTGACTGGCCATAATCCCCAAATCCTACCCCTTTCTTAACTATGTTTTCTTCATATAAATCAGGAGTGGAGTATGCCCTATTCTGAATGTATTGTTTTGCATCCCTTTCAAGTTTCCATTGTTTTTTAATGAATACATTGTTGCACTTTCCCACCACCTTCCTTAACACTTTCTCATATAACAACTTACACTCACTAAACAGCAAGTTGTTTAATATAACCTTATTTAAATTGTCTACTTCAGGTCCTAAAATCTCAAAAGCACCTTCATTATACTTGATAATCTTTGAAATTAATTTCAAAACCACAAATATCAAAAAACATATAAAATCAGCAATTATTTCTATACTGTAACGCAGAACAAAAGGAAATTTATACATCCTTAAACCTTGAGGTACAATTTTTAACTTTAAACATTCTCTCAAATGCTCCATTTCAATCTGCAAACATTTAAACTTTAAATTCTTTTCCAACAAAAATAATTTCTTTTAATTTTGGTTAGCCTTTAACTACTTCAACAACTTTCTCATGAATCCGTTCACCTTCCAAACTGTGAAATACAAATGTTTTGTCAGTAATACTCTTAAATTCTGCCGTACATTACATCCCCTTTCCATCACTTCCAACAGTCACATTCTCACTCATTTTAGACTGCAAGTTCACTTTGGAAGTTGAAACAGAGTTTTTTAAGCACCGTACCTGTCACTTCTGCATAATCCTGTCTTCTGACATGATGAGAACTTCCACTGCCCCTCCAGTGCTTACTGTTCCACATGGTTTCACCAAAGTTGAAGACTCCTTATTCAAGAACCCCCCTGTAGCTGCGATAACCACTCTGTTATCATTTCTAATACTTGCTCCCTCCGGGGGCATCATGTAGACTGAATTAGCACCACTACTTCCTCTAAAGGCTGTTGAAGTGAACAACCTGCTTCCTTTCATACTGATGCAACCACATTCTGTTTGTGACATTTCAATAAAACAAGTGACATCTCCTTTCAGGGAAACCACTTCTCTCTTTAACTGTGCTAGTTCTTACAGTTGACCCGAAAGAACAATCCATGGTCTGCATTTTGTGAAAGGTCCGTGTTGGGAAAAAGATCCATGGGGTCCATCCCTTCCACACCACTCGAGTCAGAACAGCCACACAGGAAAAGGGACAAAAGCACTTATAAAGGTGTATGCTTCAATTTGGGAATAAATATTTGTATCTTTCACTCCTTGTGAAGAGTCAGAGCTTATTTTGGATATCGTGATGTGCTAATTAAGACCAGGATATAACACCCAATATCTAAACACAATTGCCACTCCTAGTCCTTTCCTAGAAGGGTATTATAATAATCCGCCCTTCCATCATATTGTCAAACATCAGTCAAAAAATTAAAAACTTATGTAATTTACCTGTACACCATTGCCAGAGCTTTTATTACAAATAAATGTTCTTTTATATGTACCTGTTACAGTCTCCAAGTCTTCCCACACAGAAACAGAATAAGCAAATAACAACTTAAACCAAAAATGATGCATTACAATCAGGTTGTGGACTTTATTGGGTATGTCCTAAAAATATTTAGCATTTTTTTTTTATCAGGAGGATTATTTTACTTTGTGTTTTTATCACTTTCCCATCATCCAGTAAGCGTATCTACAAATTTCTGTATATAACATAAATTTAATTTGTACATTTATAAAAATGTCTGAGATGACTGCATTATGGAATAAGGTAAATAATCCAACATATACTTTCTCACATTTGCATTTGTTGTTCTTGTATACTGAAGATGTCTGTTAAAGTCCAGAGTATTTCAACAGGAACCCCTACTATATTGGTCAGAGCTTTAAAATGTGCCAGCCTTATCATTATTGTTTTGTATGTTGTAATTTTCAGATAAGTACGAATTGACAGGGCATGTCTGTCTGTATGATTCAAGGAGATTATCTGCTTTTCTTTGAGCCCATATTGTATCTGGTAGGAATGTATTCCTTTACATGTTCAATTATGTTACCCTCTTTATTGAATCATAAGTGATCTGTTTCTCTAAACTACAAAACGATGTCAATAAAATATACAGATTTATTCTGCATTCTGTTTCAAAAAAAAAAGCATAGAGTATGACTTTCAGCCCTAACCATACTCACCAAATATCTAGTTTATTTATTTACTTGTGTGTGTGTGTGTGTGTGTGTGTGTGTGTGTGTGTGTGTGTGTGTGTGTGTGTATGTATATGTATATATATATATATCTATATATATATATATATATATATATATATATATATATATATATATATATATATATGGATTCACTTCAGATGATCGAATTTCCGAAATCTCGAAACTCATATGATCGAGACCATATGTTCGAGATTGCAGAAACTCGAACATCAGAAGTGCAAAAATAAATAAAAAATACATTTAAACACCCCCTACTTAAATATACTCACTCCGAGATTGCGCTACAGTAGGGAAAATGGAAATCTTCCATTCCATGCTTCAGCAGACACTGCTGAATGAGAGATTTCCCTGTTCCCGATATACCACAATCTCAGAGTTAAGGCAAACAAAAATCCAAACTGTAGTAGAACAAACAAAGCAGGCAAATCCAATTACTCCAAAGCAAAAAATTCAGTTGTTAACATATTTTTAATAAGAACGTTTTCGCTCCTAGCCAAGGCAAGAGCTTCTTCAGACAAGGGTAAAAAAAGCGCCATAACATTTTAATAAACACTAATTCGTGATGTCATGTCCTTAACACCAATCAGGTTAAACATAATGAATAATTCATTATTTAAAAAGAAATAATATGATATCATTTCCCATTCATCCTTAAAAAGGACAATAATAGGAGTAAATATAAAATATATAAAAGTATTGTTCCCAAAAGGAAGTACCACATAAAATCCTAACATATCACTCAAGAACATGCATCAGGACATTCAAATACAGTACTTTTGTACTTTTAAGTACGTAAACAAGTTAAAACATTAAAACCACTTTCTATAATCTTTCATTGAAAGGTCCACTAACAGACACTCTTCGTATTTCTCGAACTACGTAGAATAATGAAATTACTTTTAAGGAACATACCTGTTCCTATTTCCTGAGGAAACTTTTATATTTCAGGATAACCGAAATGTTACACATTTCATTCAGGCCTGGTGGAGAAAAAGCATTTAGAAGTAGTTGCCATTCCAATTCTTTCTGTTAGTGGACCTTTCAATGGCTTAGAGATATTAACCCCCCAATCTATTATGCTTATATCTCCTAATTGTCAGTACATATGGGATCTATTGTTTGATTTTCATATATTGAAATGGCTTAGGATACATATTTCTTTTGGGGGGTAGAATTCAAACCGTTTGGTGTTAGACACCTGGTTATAGAAAGTGGTTTTAATGTTTTAACTTGTTTACGTACTTAAAAGTACAAAAGTACTGTATTTGAATGTCCTGATGCATGTTCTTGAGTGATATGTTAGGATTTTATGTGGTACTTCCTTTTGGGAACAATACTTTTATATATTTTATATTTACTCCTATTATTGTCCTTTTTAAGGATGAATGGGAAATGATATCATATTATTTCTTTTTAAATAATGAATTATTCATTATGTTTAACCTGATTGGTGTTAAGGACATGACATCACGAATTAGTGTTTATTAAAATGTTATGGCGCTTTTTTTACCCTTGTCTGAAGAAGCTCTTGCCTTGGCTAGGAGCGAAAACGTTCTTATTAAAAATACGTTAACAACTGAATTTTTTGCTTTGGAGTAATTGGATTTGCCTGCTTTGTTTGTTCTACTACAATCTCAGAGTTAGTATATTTAAGTTGCAAGGAGTGCAGAGGGCTACCCCCTACAGAATCCCTCACCCAAAACAGTTACACACTCTATTTAACGCCCCCCCCTTCAGATGTTCGAGTTTCTGAAAACAAGATCATATGGTCTCCACCATATGAGTTTCGAGATTTCGGAAACTCTATCAACTGAAGTGAAACCATATATATCTATATATAGATAGATATATATAGATAGATATACACACACACACACGTGTGTGTGTGTGTGTGTGTGTGTGTGTGTGTGTGTGTATATATATATATATATATATATATATATATATATATATATATATATATATATATATATATATATATATATATATATATATATATATATATATATATATATATATATATATATATATATATATATATATATATATATATACACATACACGTGTATGTGTGTGTGTGTGTGTGTGTGTATATATATAGGTTTATAGGTTCATACTAGGCTATCTGCCCTAGGGCATTTATAAGCCTAGCCAGAGTGTGTTTGGCTTTCGCCACACATTTTAAATTAATTTTGCTATGCCTTTTTTCGAGGTTAGTATAATGTGCCTCTGTCTAACAGAGACACAGAAGTGATACCCGGGGTAAACCTATGATCTCCCATCCACTCATCAAGATTCCTCTTGAAGAGAGTCAATAAGGGACTCTGCCTAACCTGGACTGGGATTTTATTCCAGAGTGAAGGGAGCCTCTGGGTTATGAATCTGTCCCTCCAGCATGTCCTATTTATTTCAGTGCTGAGGTTCAAGTCTCTTGAGTGCGTAGCTCGATGGGATTTGGATTTTCTGAGGTGCAGCATGTCGATTAATTTCGGGTTGGACATGGCTTTATACGTCAGGCACAGATCGCCTCTGAGCAGGCGGTATGCCACTGAGTAGAGCTGGAGTTTCTTTAACTGGGCAGCATATGGCATCTGTTTGAGCCCTTTGATCCTCTTGGTGAGGTACTTTTGGGGTCTATCCAGTTGCTGCAGGTGTCTGGTAAGGTACATCCCAAAAGGGGCATTGTACTCAATTATGGGCCTGATGATGAATGAGTAAAGAGGCACGATGACCTCCCCTGATCTAGATGTGAATCCCTTCATGATTAGGTGGGCTATATAAAATGTTTTTCTAACCACTTTGGCCACGTGGTTGTCAAATGAGAGATTGCTATCAACTTGGGTCCCCAGGTCCCTAATTACTTCTTCTGTACTTAATGGATTACCACCTATGTGGTAATTTGTGGGCACTTTGTTTTTGCCACAGGGGATGACTATACACTTTTTGGTGTTTAGCTTGAGGCCATGGCTCTGGCACCAGTTGTCTGTTTCTATGAGGCCCTTTTGGAGGATGCTTGTGTCACACATACACACACACACACACACACACACACACGTATAAATATATATATATATATATATATATATATATATATATATATATATATATGTATATATCTAAATATACACACAGATGCAGACATACACACCCATAAACTGTTTCATGTTTGATACTGCCTTATATTTGTCATCACTTGAAATAAGACTTCATTTTTTGATTCAAGTTTGTCTCTCTTCATTCCCACACATAAGCTATATGCCAACAGTAGTGTATTCTCAGTTTTAACATTAGTAAACTGGAATGACCTATCAGTCTATATTAGATTTTCTGAAACTCTCAAAGCATTTAGATCCAGTCCCACATAACACCTTAACTTAGTACACAGTGCAGTTATAACTTGGGGGTATGTTAAGCTGTGTGCATTATATGACCCCGAGTGGAAAGTGTCATAACAATGTAACATTAATGGTTATGTAACTACTCAGGTGACATTCTCTTTCATTACTTTGTCTTGACAGTCCATCTGTCTTGGTTATTCTTTAGAATTGTTAGTTGGTGAAGCTATTCAATATGACATTCCCTCACACCAGATTGTGTATAAACTGTAGTTATGGATTTGCACAATGTATAGCTCCTTTTTTTTTGTTTTACATATTTATATCATTGTAGTTCATTGTCATAACATTCTTTTTAATGATTATCTGCAATTTCATAGGTCAGGGCTGAAAATGATCCTTTTATGGGTCATTGCAGATACGCAGTTAAAATAAATAAAATAAAATAAAAATGTATAAATAAAACAAATAAATAATAAAAAGCTATCCCACCTCACCTTTTCAACTAGCACAAGTGTTGAACATGAGCATTAAAACAGGCATTTTACTACTTTGTTAACAAATTTATGACTATAAACACAGAACTCTTACGGATGGTATGAAATGAAAGGAAGATGATGAAGAGGAGAACATTTTAAAGTTTGAAGGTTACGTACATATTTACCAGGATAGTCCCACTCCCAGAAGATCCTAGAATTAGGGCCGGTCTTTGATCTACAAGTGATGAAAAGATTCTCCCCAGCCAGCAGTCTTTTAGTCTGAGAAGGATGCATTTCAATTTTACTTAAACCTTCACCTAAAGAAAGAAAGAAATGAAAATGTGAAACTATTACTTCTATGACTTGTAATATGAGCAGAGAAACGCACAGCATTATTACTCAAAATTACAAAAATGTTTCAAAACTCTGTTTCAATCTAATCTTCTAGCTAGAGTAGCAACAATACCAGCTAAATTGATTTATATATATATATATATATATATATATATATATATATATATATATATATATATATATATATATATATATATATATATATATATATATACACCCTTGAGCGAGCATATTGTCAAAATTCATGCTATTTTAGTTTTATGATCACCAGTACTCTTGTACTTTGTGGGATGAAAAACCTTTGGCTTTTATTTTCTTGAAACTCAGTAGAATTGTATACATTTACTCAGTGTAGTGCAATAGTGACAATAATCACTATTACCAAGTAGGCTAAAGTACTGATTGCTAGAGTGTTAGAGGTAGATTAAAGAAGCCTTCTTGGGAAAAAAAAATCAAAAATAAGGTTAAACTATTATTTAATCATAATTATAATTTTAAGCAAACTGTCTGAACAGTATCTCAGATGAACATTTCACTATCCAGAAAATTATGAAATATGTTCATGCTAAGGATAATTAATGCCTTATTTGTTTGTATGGGTGTTTATTTTGGTACAGTTTTACTCACATTCCTTTAATGTTTGACAGTCAAATTCTTTTATCAGCTAACTCAACCAGACATCCCCTGGCATCACAGCAGAAGAGTGTTTATAACTTAATGTGTGCATTTAAGCTTCACTCATTTCTCTGCAGTTCTCACTTCTGTATACTGGCCCTGGTTAACGAGACAAATTGCTGCAGAAATGGAAATCAGCACTATACCTAGCTGGAAATACTAGCAGTTTTACAACAACAGTTTGTTTGTTAAGAAGACTTACTGCCCACATATGTTATATCTTAGAAAACATTTGCAGAAAGGAAATTCTATAGCAATAACCCACGCCTGGGTGTGGGTAATGCTGGATTTACCCGTGGATGGTGTAGTTTGGTCACGAGGGTGAAGCCCGAGTGGCCAAACAAAGACAACCATGGGTAAATCCAGCATTACCCACTCCCAGAAGTGGGTTATTGCTATTATACAATGACATTATTTAAGAAAAAAATACTTACTTTTCTTAAATAATGACATTGTATAATGCCTCCTTGCTGCCCTTCCGCAGCTGTCTGGTATTCTGCAGCAGTTCTAATGTACTGCGCATGTGTATGCTTATGCAGTATATCATCGCTGTGGGTGGAAGCAGCGGAGAAAGCAAGACCTCCATTGCTTAAAGAGAATCTCCATTGCTCTTTTCAAAGCTGTCTCGCTATGTTAAACCCATTTAACATAGCGAGATAGCTTTAAAAAAAGCAACGGAGAAAGGAAGATCTCCGTTACTTTTTTTAAAGCTGCCTCGCTATGTTAAACTCCTTTAACATAGCGAGACAGTGTCTAAAAAGCAACGGAGATCTTCCTTTCTCCATTGCTGTAAAAAAAGACTTGTACTAATGCAAAAAGTCTGGGCGACCGGACCTTTTTCCATTAGTATAAGTCTGATTTACAACATGCACACTGACCAATCAGTGTGCACGTTTTGGAATATTAATGGGGGGTCATTGTATAATACTGCTTAATTTACCTCATAATATGATTTTTCAAACCTGAATTTTTAAGAATAAAAAAAAGTACTTAATGCAGTTACACATTTATATCACAAATATTTTAGTACGCTCGTATCATTTAAGAATGTATCACTACTGTATTTTAGTAGTGCTGGTTAAAAAAGCATGTGTATTTGAAGCTGTTTCCATAAACACAGAAGTACAGATATAAGAAGCTCATTAAGGTATGTGGTTTCTCTGAAGGTAAAATAGGTACCTACAGAGGCGCACTCACTTACTCTACCACTGGTTCTGCACATTCTTGAACCTGCTTCCTCTCCATTTCCATATACCTCACAACTTTTCCCATACCTTTGTTGAACCTGCTTCTTTCCATTTCTATATACCGCATAACTTTTCCCGTACCTTCTTGAACCTGCTTCCTTTTCCATGATCTTATACTTCAACTGCAGCCTGTTGAACCTGCTGCTGCTTCCTCTACCTCGTATGTCGCCAGCAGCCTTTCACGAACCTCTTGGCAGTCTTCTGCTCTACCATCCCCTTAGACTGAGTTGCATGATCTTACAACTCTTTTTTGATTATCTTACTAATGTTGCATATGAACTTCTGCAGTAACCAATCATAATCTCTCTTGCCACACCTTCCCTTCTTCTAGGCTCCTCCCTAGCTGTCCCACCTTCTCTTTTCAAAGCACCACTGAGTCACTGAGCTCAAGTTATGCTGCCTCTGTCTCATGTCTTTCTTTCACTGAAAACACAATCAGTGCATTGTCAGTCTCCATAATTACTAGTATGATAAAGTCGTCACCTTTAATTGTCTCTTCCTCTATACTGTGTCTGTATGTTCTTCACCATGTTGATGACTTTCCTTAGGTATGGGTTTCTACTATTACGAAAAGTATTTCAAATGTGATCTCATTAATAGTCTGATTTAAATATTCATCAGATCTGCTGTCATACAAATACAACTTTTAATTTTATGTAACTTAGCGGTTTCTCTTTTGCAAAGTTTTGATTGGCACATGCTGAAAATTATTAAAACATCTATGCTCTTCTGATGTTCATGTTCCACTGTTGCAGTCATCACTTGTGGGTTATTCCTGCTGGGTAGCCCTCGGCTGGCCCAAATGCCAGAGTAAAGGATTCCCTCCTGCGTCAGCTGTCCTGGGACTGTAGCTGATGTCAGGTCGTCAGGGCTATAAAGAGTGACAGCCAATGCCATTACATCAGTCTTTCTTGCTGTGGAGCCCGAAGTAGAAGCAAGTTTGTGAGTGCATCAGTCAGCTGCTGCCAGAGTGAGGGAAACAGTCTAAAGCTAAGTATCCCACTGGGGAATCTTTTCTTGCTTTTAACTGATGTCAGAGAAAGTAAATTGTCTCAGTTGTGGAAAGCAGATCCCACACAGAGACTTCCGTTCTCTCTGTGTCACTTGTTTATGCCCGGACCACGATGTCCATGGTTGTCAACTTTGTGCCCTGTTTAATGCTAGAACCATAAGAAGAAGAGCAGAAATTGTAGCTAGGAATTTTAGCGGTTCTTTTTCTCTCTGCGAAATGGCATCGGTCGGTCAGCTGACTACTGACTTACCTACGAAAAAAAAAGACAAGGAAAAGGACAGGCCTAAAAAAGTTAGCCCCTCTGAAGACTCCGGTCAAAAGTCTGGTATTTCATTACTCAGTGCTACAGATGAACTCAGTGAGGTACCTTAGCCGCCCCTGACGCCAGACAAGGAACCGTTGCAGGCCTCTACCAAGACCCATACGCCACCAGATCCATAACCACCTGCTAGTATGTCAACAGATTCTCAGGTGGTCGGGTCTGGAGGTGCTTTGCAGGCATCAGCTTCCACTGAGACACTTCCAATGACCGAAGCCAGGCTTAGACCAATGACCATGCCACCGGTTAAATTAACCTTGCACAAGACTACTGACCTGTTCAGGCCCAAGCCTAAGATTACCTCCAAGAAAGTTCCTCCCCAAGGACCCAGCCACCCTGCCCCTCAGTCGCAACAACTGCTCAGAATGGCAAAAGACTTTATGACTCTTATCAGGGGAAGCCAGCTCCATCCTCCCACTCCTGCCAAAAGAAAAAGGCACACCTCCTCCAAGGTCCTCTCTGACCAAGAATCAGTGGAATCTGTTCTTGAGGATTCTGACATGGAAGACCCACCCTTTGCCACATTTGAGGACTCTGATGCTGATGATCCCATTCCATCTGCCTCCCCAATGAGGACCTTTCTTTTGGGGAAACCTTACACTCCCTCATGGGAAACTTTCATTGAGATGCTCAAGAATACCCTCAATCTAAGAAGACGCTAAGTGAGTTCCTTGACAATTCTCAGCATAAGCCTCTGGCCATTCCTCCTATCCTTGATGTAGTAGAGGATGTTTTTATAGAATCTGCCCTTTCACCAGACTCACTTCCCCCAGCACCCAGGAAACCAGACAGATATTACAGGGTGCAAGACACCCACAAATATTTTTTTAAAAACCCTACTGCAGACCCTGCAGACCCTGAAGTCATTACTCATGGCCTTAAGGGAGCTAGGGATAGTTCTTCTAAGAATCCCATTCCAGCTGACAAAGCTGAGCATTAGACAGAATGGGAAAAAAGGGATACACGCCAGCCACTTAGACTGTAAGAGCCTTGAATTGCCAATTCTAGCAAAATGTTCTCGATCTAATAAAACAGAAGCTATCTTCCTTCCCTGACAATTCTACTACCGGAGAATTAACTGACCTGATACAGTCCAGCTCTTGGGTAGCCAAGCACTTGTTGGATTGTGGTTTTGATGCCTTGGAAGCTACCACCAGGGCTGCAGTTACAGGCTCAGTGATTAGAAGATGCGCATGGTTAAGGGAGCAACCTTTACCTGACCAGGTTAAATCCAAACTGTTAAACACTTCTTTGGATAAGGACCAGCTGTTTGGACCTAAAACAGAGGAAGTCATTAAGAAAATGAAGGACAAAGCCAAGTCCATGCAAACTGTCAAAGACTTCTTACAAGTGCAGCCTCCCAGTTTCAGCAGAAACTTCCCAACTAAACACTGGTCCTTTCCCCTCACACACAAAACCACTGTAGAGGAAGGGACACAGAGACAGAACCCCTAGACACCAGTCCCACAGCCAAGAAAGAACCAGACAGTGGTCCACAGCTGCCCCTAGGCAAGGGAGATTTCTAAGCACACCCCTTTTCCAAGGACTTTCAATGACTGTCTCCGCTCCCTTCTGCCCCTCACATTACCAGACAAGACTCTCCCTCTTCCTAGAAAACTGGCAGGCCATCACTTCATATTTATGGGTCCAGAAAATTACTACCAGCGGGTACAGATTCTATTTCAAAGAAAAGCCAAAAAGGTTGGGTTGCTCAGATGTCCCTGCAAATCAGAGGACAGAAGCTATTCATCAGATAAACAACTTCATGCACAGGGTAGAACTGGTGCCAAAGCAACAGGCAGGAAAAGGATTTTATTCAAGACTGTTCCTGGTTCCCAGAAAAGAGGACACATGGCATCCTATCCTGGACCTCTCCACCCTGAATCTTTCCCTCCTGGTTCCAAAATTCAAGATGCTAACACTGCAAAAACTACTACCTATGCTGCTTCCTCAAGCCTGGTTAGTGAGCCTAGATCTGAAGGATGCCTACCTGCATATCCCTATCAGACAGTCCTGCAGGAGGTACTTAAGATTTAGAGCAGGGTCCAAACACTTTCAGTTCTCTGCTCTGCCTTTGGCTTATCCACTGCTTCCAGAGTTTCTATCAAATGCCTGGCTCCAGTCTTTGCATTTTGCAGACAGAAGGGCATTCACATTTATCCCTATCTTGATGACTGCCTCATCTGGGCGGGAACCAAAGAAGGACTCCTGCAGGACCTCTCCTTTGTACAGACACTACTAACCTCACTGGGATTCACCATCAACCTGGAAAAGTCCCAACTATAGCCCACATGAAGGTTAACCTTCCGGGGCACCCTTTCTGGACATCTCAGCACAAATGGCCTTCCTCCCTCCAGAGGAGCAGTCCTTCCTACACTCTTACTTCACCCAGCTGGCTCACAAGACTCACCTCACTGCCAGGAAAATCCTGCAATCCCTGGGATGCATGGCCTCCTGGATCCTGCTCATACCCCTTGCCAGACTACACATGAGAAAATTGCAGTGGCACCTAAGGAACCTTTGGTACCAACACACTTCAATCACTGGAACACCAGCTCCTCCTGATTCCTTCCTTAAAGAAGGAGCTCCTATGGTGGGCCAAGGCTTGCCCTCTGAACAAGGACCTACCCTTTGTCTTTTGCCCACACAGCCAAACCATAACAGATGCCTCAGACATGGATTGGGGATCCCACAAAGGAACCCTGCAAACCCAGGATTTTTGAGAACAGTAGGTTCAGGGCCTCCATATCAACCTAAAGGAGATGCTAGCAGCACACAGGGCAATTTTAACCTTCCAAGAACACCTGTCACCAGGGATACTTTTGATAAAGACAGATAACCCTACTGTCATGTGGTATATCAACAAACAGAGGGACACGCATTCATATTCCCTGTGTCGCTTAGCTATGAAACTCTGCCAGTCAGCCTCAAATCAGGAACTGCATCTGATAGCACAATACCTTCCAGGGAAGCAAAACACTCTGGCAGCTCAATTAAGCAGACACCTACTGGACCCCCACGAGTGGCAATTGAACACATAATCCTTCCTAAAAATCAGTTACCTCTGGGGGAAACCAGACACAGACCTTTTTGCAAACTACCAGAACCACCAACTGACCAAATTCTGCCCAAGAGAGAGTTTCATCCAGAAGCTTGGAGGGTGGATGCCCTCTCCTTCCACTGAGTTGCTTGTTTGTGTATGCTTTCCCCCTCTGCCCCTGATACCCAGAGTGCTTCTCTAGATCAGACAGGAAGGACCAAGGGCTATCATCATCGCCTCAGACTGGCCGAGGCAACACTGGTACCCCTTGCATCTCAGTCTGAGCATACACCATCCCATCCTCCGGTTCCCCCAAAACAAACCTTCTCACACAGCAGAGGGAAGCTTCTGCGCCCAGGCCTTGCCACACTCACGTTAACTGCATGGCTGATTCCACAAAGAAGGATGACACTTCAGCCCTCAGCAAACAAGTGTTAGACATTATTAAGTAGGCCCGCAGAACCAGCACCAGAAAATCATATTCTGCAAAATGGAAAAGATTCACTTGCTGGTGCAACAGCAGAGGTGCATACATCAACCATGCTTCACTACCACTGGTTCTGGATTACCTGGCAGAACTTCTAGAAAAGGGGTTGTCTTACTCCTCTATCAAGTTTCAGTACATTTTCAAGGCATTATGAGCTTTAGTAAATTTTCAAGGAATTGTGAGCTTCAAGGGAAGAGAAGTTTACTGTTGCTCATGCTAAGTCTGTTATCAAAGTTCATCTGCTTTGTTTAGCAAATGGTCATCACTGTGTGTGCTACAAAATTTGAAAGCAGTGTTAGTAGAACAACAGGTAGCATACTTACTTTTGATGCAGACGGCTGTTAAGGAGGTTGGGGTGCTGCAGTCCTGAGAGTGTCCTCCTTTGGATGAGATGCCTTGTAACTATGAATCTGTTGTCAGTTTGCCATCCATTCTCTATTGCTATATTATCAGTCTACCATTTTTTTTTTTAAATGTAACATGGGCAGCAGACACTGAATTTGCAAATGAAACACTTAAGTATAAAGTTGTTTTCTAGTAGCAACCTCTTCATTGGTTAAACCTCCCTTTAATGTGGAATTATTCAAAACGACTTTTACTTCTGCAGAGATTGTCCATATTTACTGGTACTGGTGGACTGCAATAACAGAAGTTTGAGTGGCCTTTTATGGTTAAAATGTTCTAAAATGGGCAGCTTTGTCATTATTGGTTCACACATTTTGTTTCATTGCTTGCTGGGAAAATTGTTCAAAACTACAAATTTAAAACACATTCTAACAAGTGGTGTTACATTATACAAGGAATATAATTTAATACAATCAGAAGGTGGATTAAAGGATGCATGGTTCTAAAATGTGTGCAAAGGGCCTGTGGTTTAAAACCTACCTTTCAAGTCTCCATATATTCTCAGAATGTCCATATGTTTTGCCTCATATTTTTGGTCTGTTCCTCATAAAAGTTTTGTTTTTTTCTGGCACACCACTGATGATTGAAGCCACTAAATAATGGAATGCATTTGAATTTTAGACATCATATCTTTCAGAAAATGCCTGCTAACACAAACTGTGTAATTTTAGCAACTTTCTAAGTTTATAAAACAATATTTAAAACATATCCCTATTTTAGGCCTTTGTGCCCCCATTATTTTTGTCTTTGTCCAGATTTCTTGTACTAACAGGGTGAGAGGTTTAGTTTGAAAACACCCGAAAGGTAAACTTAATCCACCGCTGTCCAGATGCATATTCTTTGAATGTGGGTTTCAGTGCCGTTTCCACGGATGTGAGGTTTCAAGGACAGAAAAGTTTACTGTTAACGTTATATCTTTGTTCATTCTGAGACTGTATTGTTTTGTTTAACAAATGTCTGTCAGTATTTGCTCTATAAAATTTGAAATAAAACTTTTAAATTAAATCCAAACATCTGTAATCATTTTCGAAGAAAAGAGGAAAATAGTGCAGACATTGACAGGTTTGAGCAGTGTTTAAGGTAACCGGGTACAAATAACCAAATAATGGGGTACCGGAATAGGTGTGAGGGAGGGGATGATCCATGACCCCACCTAGGGTCCCATTTGAACAAGATCCAGCACTGCTTGCGTCCACTTTCATCTTCCTTTCATGTGCTGGATTCAGCATTTCATTACCTGGTGATGGCCACCTGTCGGCTTTCGATTCCCTTAAATACATTGGATTAGTTCCCTCCCTTTTACCAGAAGTATTAATCCAACCACAGTGAAATATATCAGAAAACATATATATATATCTATATATGTAGATATATATATATATATATATATATATATATGTATATATAGATAGATATATATATATATTATATATATATATATAGATATATAGAGAGATATAGATATATATATATATTATATATATATATATAGATATATATAGAGATATAGATATATATATATTATATATATATATATATATATATATAGATATATAGATAGATATATATATATCGATGGTTATATAGATACCATAATTAGTACACAGTGGATTATGAACTGGTTTGCAATAATGATTTGTTTGTGATCATTGATACATGAAAGTTACTCTGTTATTTACTGCAAATGCTTCCCTTCTTATTCCACTTCTGTTTCTTCGCATTTGTTTTCTCAACCACATCCTCGTTTTCCCATACCATGAACAAATATATAACATTTCTTTACTGCAGATTATGGTCCCTAATCTAGTCTGATCTCTCCAGTTTCTTAGTAACCAGAAATCACAAGGATAGTGATACACAAAATCCAAAGAGCTATAGTCCCTTCAGCTTTACATCATTCACTGGATAATGTTTCATTACATACTGCTGAAGTTCTAAAACTCACACACTACTTGGGAAGGAGGATATTTTTATCAAGGATCACTAATGGGAGATCATGCTTACGTCTACAGACCTATAATTGCTGCCTTTGATAACTGGCATCTCAGTAGATGGAGATTACCTTAATTTCTCAAAAGCAGTCAACACTATTTCACACTTACTTATTTTGAAATGTGTAAGTCCATTAGATATTAACCTTTATATCATAACATCGATAAGAAACTGTTCAAGTCTGATAGCTTACAGGGTTAGGGTCTGGTGTTCATTATCAATCACTTCACAAAGGGGTAACTCAAAGCTCGGTACTTGGCCAATTTTTATTTAATTTATTTATGTGGGCAATGCCAAGTGTAAACCACAGCAACAAGTCAAGGAGTATACACTTTGGAAACGAATGTTCGTTTACTGTCCACACAAAATATCATATTCGCTTGTACAACACAAGTTAGAGAATTAGGGGTGATAACTGAAAGTAACTTGATGTTGTTTCTAACTTAAACAGAAAAGTTGGAAAGTGTTGCTGTTGCTTAAGAACACTGCTATAACCCTGTCATCTAGTCACCCCTCTGAGAGGGGATTAAAGCTGCCCAACACTACACTTTCCTTCTTACTACTAGCACTATTTGCAGTTGTAATCTTTTCTCTACATTCTCCACAATGGGTGATGTACTATACCGTATTACTAGTGACCTCCTATTTATCTCGGTCCTCTGCTGTCACCTGGTCAGTTACATCTGATTCTTCCTATCTTTTCTCTCCCTTCCTGATGCAGTATAATAAAGCACACCTTGGATTGATACTGCATTTGTGACATAGACCCACAGTGTAAATGCTAACAGAAACAAGTATTTCATTTTTAGTCCCATGGATGCAAAGAGATGCCATCACAGTTAAAGAATGCAGCTCTGCAATCCTCACTGTGATTTCTGTATATTACATCACTAAGCAACAACATTAAAAAATGCTTTTCTACAGGATAGTGTCTCAAATTAAGGTACACTGTAGATGTGAAACAGAACAGTGTTTCTCAGAAAATAAATGATACTGTTATATGAAAAATATAACAAGCACTTTCATTGGAAATGGCATTGAAACTACAATGTAAAACTAAACAGTTGCATTTCATTCTTAGCCAAAATAACATCAATGAACATCCAATGGAATGAAGTTGACCAGTCATCTTTTAAAATGTTTGTCTAGTACAGAATTTTGGACAGGGGTTTGCTGATATGAAACACAGTTGTCTGACAGCACAGAGGATTAAAGCCCTGAGCTGTTAGTGATCTGCTTCCTGTATTCATGTATAAGGTTTGAGTCTTTTCACATTCATTTACCTAATGTGCTCTAGAGTCATCCCTGAAATGGGATACTTGTGCCTAGTGGGTCTACCTGGTTAACAAATGTATAAAACAAAATAAAAACATAACTGTGTACATGGTAATAAGCAACGTGCAAAAATCACAAACCTTGTACGTAATGAATATTAGGCAGTTTGGCAGTAGCACTTGCATCTTTTGCCAGTGCACAGAGTCCAACTAGCTGACAACAGATTTTGAAAACTTCAAAACAGAAACTCCTCTACAGATGTACTAACTCTGAGGTTGCACAAGAATGGGACTAAGGGGGAAACTTCCTTACTCCTGTGTTTCGTGATCTCCCTATATAACTATGGCATTACAGTTGATCACAGTGACAAATGATCTACTGCTCTTCAGTCTCAAACTGAGAAAACATAATTTCATGACAAAGATGTAGCTCAATTATAAATAAAAAAACAAACCCCCCCCACCAAAAAAAAACAAAAAACAAAAAAAACAAAAACAAATTTGGAACCCTTCCAGACACACACAAAAAAAAGAAGCTTAAAGCATTTTGGATTCTGGAATTAAGAATGCAGATTCTGCTCCATGTTCAGCTATGCAATTATATTATCTGAAATATTTAACAAAAAGGGGTGTTTTGTACTATAACCACATCATTACTGAGATTGGTACAGCTGAGCGCTTTTAAGTAGCAAGTGCTACTAACAAACAATGCTATGCATAAGTGTTTAAATCAGTTCTGAATAGCCACTCATTTTAATGTATTTTTACAATCTCTCTGAATCTGAAGCTACAACTATAAATTGATTTAGATTTTATGGTCTCCAGTGTTATTTTTCTGAGCTCTTAAAGGGAAAGCTCCACCTTATCCTCTGGTTTCACTCAACACTTAGGTTGCATTTCTCCCTACAATATGATTTTAGTACTGTGTAGGTACCAGAAACCTGCTTGTGCTTTATAAAACTATAATTTCCTTGCCTTGAAATCAAAGGAAGGGAAAGACCACCAACTTTTTTTAAGCTTAACTTCTCACATAATTTGCAGAGGTATTTGTCTACAATTGCATTACATACCACAGACACAGATACATTTGTAGTCAGGTACTGTTGACAATCTTATATGGGTAATTAGTCCTGCTGATGTCAAGCAGTAGCTACTGTAAAAAAGAGAGAGGGGTGTGAAACTGTTTTCCACTGACTTTATTGCAGAGAGGAAGAGAACTTGCATCAATTCTCAGCTATTTTCAATGTAGCTATGCCTTTCATACATAATATAACAGAGCAATTAGAACAGTCAATAGTTCAGAGGCATTTTTCACCTCTTTTGACATATTTACATAAACAGCATAACAGTACTAAAATGCTAAGCTTAAGCTTTAAACTTTAAATGTTTGTTGTTTATGCTACTTTACATTTTAAGATGACTTAAATGTAATATCAAAGATGTCTGTGACATTTAGAGAAAAGTCAGAAACTATTCTTGTAATTCTTGTAAAGTAGCAACACATTTACTAATGTGCAGGGGAGGGGACTGTCAATTCATCTTGGACTACAAAAAGATACTTTGAACAAAGGTCTGTAGTTCGGGTTCTTTTTTGGCTTCAGACATATAACTCCATGGTAAACCAGACACACAAGGTTGCAGAGACTACGACAAACCAATTCCAGCAATCCAAAACTTGATACGCGCTTTCATTTTATTCATTAATAAAACTTCACCAGATAAACATAAAATGGCTTGACAACATTAAAATACACTTTTAAAATATCATATGACCTACATTTTCAAATCATGTGAGCAGCTTAAAATCATGTTCTGATGTCCCTTCTCTAGGCCAGTAATCAAGGAACCTGAATCCTCAATACTGACACTGGTGAGGGACATTCACTTGGAAAGTTGGTACATACAGTATTTCCAGATACAACTCTCTGCACCAATCACAATTTCCCTTAAGAGCACACAGGCAACACACTCAGGCTGGGGTCTGGGTTTCCCCTCTCTGTCTCTTCAGGCCCCAGGTAAGACTCCCCACTGGCACAGCTATAAAGGTAAGTCCTCAGATGAATGTCACTGGCCAAGTCCTCCACCACTCTCTCTGTGAAACTAGTGCTTTGTGTCACTGCTCCAAGTAGCTGATGCACACACTCTTTGGGATTTGATTTACACACACACACACCCCTGGGAAAGGCTGGCACAGATTTACGAGCTATGCCCCTCTGCTCAGACTATAAGGTAGTGACTGCCATCAGGATACTCTAAAGCTAGCTACTCTAAGTCTGTTACAAGGTTACCCAATTATATTGAGTGAAATTAATATTAATACAAATGTTACTGTTAACCAAACAGCAAGGCTTTCAGGAGCAGCCAGTGTCATGAAATACATATAAGTACTCTCAAAGGTTAAATTATTCTCTAAAAGACCAGCCACAGTGAAAAGTTTAAATATATTTAATAATACATAAGAAAAAGAACATGAAAATACTAAATATCTATTTACAATAAACACCAGAGTTTCAACACAGGAAATATTAAAATAATACAGATGAATAGATTCACACAGATACAAAAAAACAGACAGCACTTAACTAATCTCACTGTATTTTCCTGGCTGATCTAAAGAATTACTATTCCCTAGTTCACTTACTAGAGCAAGGCAAGCTGAAATGGGTGAGTGGTTGTCTTCTTTGTCAGGCTTCAAAAACAGACTGCTCTGAGACTTCTGTCTCATCTAGTATTAAATATAATTTCAGTCCTATATTGCAGAATAACATCACATACATCTGGTCATCTGACTTCAGGTTCCCACACAACCCTCTTTACTAGAAAGTGAACCAGAATCTCACACATATATGTTACCATACACACAGCTAGAGCTTTGCTAAGATGTGTTACAGCATCTGGAAGCCATAAAACTATTTCAACACTTCCACCCCTTTAGGATAGCAATTAGTTCACTGCTAAAGACAATACAGCAGGATTCCTAGTCCTTGTTTTCACAGAGATTTTATCTCTAGCTGCAATCAGAACTGTAAGATACAATCTTTTTGGCCTAAACTAAGTAATTTAATTTCAGAATATTTTTCTAAAAGTTAGCCAGGGCTGAGCTTAACCTCTTCTTTTCCAGTATCCTCTGTTACAATATATGCATTTAATCAATTACAATAGTACTGTCTGGCATACATGTATATTTCTTTTTTTTCTCTCCAGCAGAGCACACTGTTGTATATTTTTAACACAAGCATCTGTACAAATCAGTTTGATATACAAATGTGATATAATTATTTACAAAACTCCAGCTAGCTATGTTGGCATATGTTACACAACCACTGTCCTACTTCTCCTGGCATTGCTGATACTTCACATTGTCCAATCTCTCTCCTCTTTGAAGACTCAAGCTGGTTTCTCAAGTGACCCTGCAGAAACATTGCTTGAGAGGAATGAGCCTGTTTGGAAATACATTAACCCACACCCTGTCTTGAGAACCCATCTGCATTGGTATTGCTGACCCTACTACAGTACTGCACTGTCATGTCATATGCCTGCAACCCTAGGCTCCACCTTAGTACTTTGGTATTTTCCTTTCTGGCTCAATGTAGCCATCGATCACCTTCAGACTCCTCCTGCCATCCACTGCAAATACTCAGTAAAAGGGCCTCCCTGTCATGGTAAGGCTTTATTATGTTAACATGGTACAATCTGTGCCCTTGCCTCCTGCTTAGCAGTCCTGCCATGTAGTTAACATCACTGACCTTCCTTACCACTTTGAACGGTCTCTCCCAAGCTGCCTGCAGCTTATTGTGTCAGACAGGAATGAGAACCATAACCTGCTCTCCTGCAGCATACTCTTGGGCTCGAGCATTTCTGTCATACCAGATCTTTTTCTGCTGTTGGGCTCCTGCAAGGTTCTTCTGAATCAAGCCTATGAGCTCCCTAAGCCTTGTCCTGAGGTTTAGGACATATGCCACAACAGACTCCTTCTGGGATTCACACTCACCCTTCCACTCATCACAAATCAAATGCAAAGACCCCATATAGCAACCCAACGGGTGAAAAACCTGTGCATTCTTGGGAGACCTCTCTGTGTGAAAACAGCAGATGGGGCAGATATTGTCCACTCTCTCTTAAACTGGTCTGTAAATGCTCAAAGCAAGGACTTTAGTGTAGAGTTTAACTTCTCCACAAGTCCATTAGTCTGTGGGTGGAAGGAGGTGGTCTTTAGGTGCTTTATCCCATAGCACTCCCACAGACAAGCCAGGAGGTCTGACATGAAATTGGTACCTCTGTTGGTCAGTATTTCTCTCGGTAAACCTACTCTGCAGAAATTCTCTAACAAAGCATTTGGACAGAGCCACTCCCTCAGGGTATCTAGTAGTATAATCTACTACCACTGGGATATACTTCTCTGTGGAACTTGGGGTACTCAGAGGCCCCACAGTATCCATAGTAACCCTATGAAATGACTCCTCAATCACATGCAAAGGCATCAAAGTGGCCTTGATCTCATCTCCTGCCTTGCCTATTTTTTGGCACTGCTCGCAGGTCTTATCCTGTTACATCCCTTGCAATTCCAGACCAAGAAAGGTTCTGCATAATATGCCTCTTGGTACACTTCATCCCTATATGACCTGCAAAAGGAATGTCATGGGCTAAGGCTAGAAGTGCCAGATGGTAGGCTCTAGGCACTATCAATTGCTGTATTACCTAACCCTCTAACCCTCCCTTAGTGGTCTACTTCATATAGAATAACCCTTTGCTCCAGTATACAGACTTCCCTTTTCCTTGAGAATCAGGTGCTTCCCTAACTACCTCCCTAAAGCCTCTTAGTGGGGTCTAAGCCTTTCTCAACTCTGTGTTTCCAGCTCCCTTTCCACAGGAAGTCTGGTAGCCTCTGACAGCAGTGCCTCTCTCTAAGCCTGGGTACTACCATTCACCAATGCCCTTAAAGTCACTCTGCACAAGGGTGCATCAGTACCTACCAACAGCTGTGGATCATATTCAGGCTCAATGCTACAGGGTAGCTCCTTCTCTGAAATAACCACTTCACCAGCCCTGGCTTCAGGTGTGTTGTTTATCTGGGTCTCCCGCAGGCTACCAGCCCTACATGCCTGGCTCCATGTAACTGCACGCACACAAGGTACTGCGTTATAAAAATAATTTCCTATCAAGACATCTGCAGGGATATCCTCACATACCTAATTGCTTGCTTCCTTTTACACCCTTCCAGTCAAGATGAAACATGGCCAAAGGCATTTAGAATGGGGTTCCTCCTAAAGTTCTGGCTGGGGTGAAATGCCCAAGCAAGTACTGCTCTTGTTTAACCACTGCAGACTTCACAATGGATATGTCAAAGCCTGTGTCTCTCTTAGCAGTAGCCTGGTTTCCATCCACTAAGATAGGATATAATATGGTACGCCTTTTGTCTCCAGACAACTTACCACTGTTAAACTGTTATTCCCACTTGCTGGCTTTCCAACCTTTTGTTTCCACCTTACTTCTGTGGACATCTATATGATAAATGGCCCCACTGGTTACATTTAAAACATCTAACCCTTGATCCTGGCCATGTGCCTGAACTAGTGGCTTCCCCTGGTACTGGAAGACTCTGATTGGGTGGTTTAGACTGCCCACCTTGGGTTCCCTTATATCCATGTGCAGCACTGGGTTTCCCCTTTCTGTACAGTGATATCCTGTTTTCTAAGTAGAGATCCCCTTTTCCCCCAGCTCGTTTGCAGACTTACACTTGGTCCCAAACCAGATTCTTATGTCTTCAGGTAAAATACTAAGGTCTTGTTCCCTCACTAAAATGTCTGCCAGCCTTTCAAAAGTGGTGAACTGACACCCATTCACCCACCTATGAAAAGAAGTACTTAACTCAGCAATATAATCTCATACTCTTTCATCTGCCATGCATCTATGCTCACAAAACTTTTTTCTGTAAGTTTCAGATGTTAACATAAAACATTCTAGTAAACATTGTTTTACGTTATCGTAGTTTAAACAATCAATCTCAGGGAATTCAGAAACAGCAGTTACAGCTTTACCATGGAGTAAGGGGATCAGGAACCATACCAAGAGCTCTTGGTCAACATTATACCATTTACATACTCTTTCAAATATATGAATAAAACTATCAAAATTGTGACGCCTGTGAACTGGCCCAGTAATCAAGGAGCCTCAATCCTCACCACTAGCACCAGTAAGGGGCATGCATATGGGGAAGGATGACAAGTACACACAAAGTAAAGTACAATTTCCCTTAAGAGCACACAGAGATCACAGTCAGTCTGGGGCTGGTTTCGCCCTTTCTCTCCAGATCCCCAATAAGACTTCCCACTGGCACAGTTATAGTTTCCAGATCTTAGCCTAGTGGTCAAGCTAAAACCTCCAGCACCCTCTCTGTCCAACCAGTGCTTTGTGTCCCTGCCCAAGTAGCTGACACACACACTTTAAGATTTGATTTAGGTACAAACTCACAGACACTCCTGGGGAAGGCTGGCACAGGTTCTCCAGCTGTGCCCCTTTCTGCCCAGACTATAAGGTAGTACCAACTGCCACCAACCACTAATATCAGCTACTATAAGGCCCTTACCAAAGGGTGACCAATTTCACTGTGTAATGTTACTGTTATCCAAATAGTAAGTGTGCTGAATAGCAAGACTATTTGAGTGTCTTGGAGAGTATCACCAAATAATGCAGATACTCTCTATGAGCTTAAATTATGTCTACACAAAACAGTCACAGTTGAAAGGTTTAAAAATATTTAATAATAAAAGCACAAGACAAATCTCATCATTACAACACAGTGCTAATCAAGAGTTCAGAAATCACAGAAACTTTAAAACAATATTGTAGGATATTCTGACATAAATATAGAAAACAGCTAGACTAATCTTGCTAAATTTTATCTAAGTTCTAAATACTACTTACATACAGAGCAAGCAAGTGCTGGTGTGTGGATGTTCTTACTAGATCCAAGACAAGATACAAAATGCTCAATATTTCTCTCTGAGAAAGTCTTAAATTGATAACACCCAAATCTGCTGAGCCATTTCAAATGACATCATTTTTATCACTTCTTGTTTAGTTCCCAGGCTAACAGAAACTCAAAATTTACATTTCTTTGTAAGCTGCACCTGACCAGGAAGCCCAGCAATACAAGACATTTTTGCATGTAAAATCTAGCAATTATCTCTGTCTTAAAAAAATAGAAAGAATTTGCTGGTCCAGACATCTTATCCCCGAGCTTGAGATCACACACAGTTGAATTATTAACAGCTTTCTTCCAGCAGGGTGTACTGTGGTTACATTTTTGAAGTTCAGCATGTAAAGCCATTTTCTTACATTTAGTTTTCTTTACATTTGTAAAACAAGCCTATGGATTATATTTAATATTTACAATGTCATAGAATTCTCTACAACATTCTATCTAGCTAGGCTGGCAGCTTTCACAAAAATGATCACCCTCTGTAAACTGTGGAAGAAAGTTGCTGATCTTTATTGATTCTGGGATTCAGTTTTTTCCTTCCCCATTACCTCCATGATCCTGACAAAGAGTCAGCATTTCCCTCTCATGCTGGCAATATTTCTCATTTTCTTTACCCTCCAAATGCCGCAGTCCCTCTGTTGATACTAATTCCATCTGTTTCTCTTTTTCTTCAGCCTCAAAATGCCACAGTGCCTCCACTGAATCTAATTCCAAACATTTGGCCTCCAGTTCAAGTTTCTTTAACTTCAAATGTATTTTTAAGTTCTCTGAGGAAAAGGTGAACTGTTCTGTTTCTGAGGGCTGCATATTCCCATCACCAGACTGGTTATCCTCCTGGTTGCTGGTCTGAGCTGCAACTAAGGCTGAAATCATTTTCTATTTATTCAGGTTGGCATGCACCAGTCCTCTGGCTTCACACACCTTGGCCACCTGGCTGTTTGTCAGCTTGCCATAATCCTCTGATGATATATTTTCCTGCTTTCCCTCTCTAAACTAAACTAACAAAAAATAAATAAAACTATTGTGAAAATGAAACTCTGTATGTTTACCTTGTGGCTGCTGAGAGTACACACACATTCAGTGACAACTGCTTAAATGCTGCAGAAGTTCAAGTAATTTCCACTTCTCTGCTCACCAATATGCAACCTCCCCTCTCTGGGCCAGTAAGCCAGGCACTTGAATCCTCACCACTAACACTGGTGTGGGATGGTCACTTGGAACAAAGATAGGTACACACAGTATTCCACTCCTCTGCTCACCAATATGCAACGTCCCCTCTCTGGGCCAGTAAGCAAGGAGTCTGAATACTCACCACTAACACTGGTGAGGGATGGTCACTTGGAACAAAGATAGGTACACACAGTATTTCCAGATACAGCTCTCTGCACCAAGCACAATTTCCCTTAATAGCACACAGGGAACACACTCATTCTAGGGTCTGGGTTTCCCTCCCTCTCTCTGTCTCCAGAACCTAAGTAAGACTCTCCACTGGAATAGCTATGGAGTTGATTCTTCAGCTGAGTGTCCCAGGCCAAGTTCTCTACCACATTTGTGAAACCAGTGCTCTGTGTCTCTGCTCCAAGTTGCTGACAAACATACTCTTTGAGATTTGATTTTCATAGACACACACACACACCTGGGAAAGGCTGGCACAGATTTACTAGTTATGTCCCTGTGTTCATACTATAAAGTAGTTATTGCCACCAGGACACTCCAAAGCCAGTTACTATAAGGTTCTTACAGTGTACCCAATTATACTGAGTGAAATTAGTATTACTACAAATCATGATGTTGACCAAACAGAAAGGCTTTCAGGAGCAGCCACAGTGTCACCAAATAAACGTAAGTACTCTCAAAGGTTAAAATATTCTCTAAAAGACCAGCCATGATGAAAAGTTTAAATACATTTATTAATAAATAATAAAAAGAACGTGAAAATACTAAATATCTATTTACATTAAACACCAGAGTTTCAACACACGAAATATTAAAATAACACAGATGAATAGATTCACACAGATACCGAAAAAACAGTACTTAACTAATCTCGCTATATATTCCTGACTGATCTAAAGAATTACTATTCCCTAGTTCACTTACTAGAGCAAGGCAAGATGAAGTGGGTGAGTGGTCTTCTTTTTTTATCAGGTTTCAAAAACAGACTGCTCTGAAACTTCTGTCTCATCTAGTAATAAAACATCATTTCAGTCCTAGATTACAGAATGACATCACAGACATCTGGTCATCTGAATTCTGGTTCCCATACTACCCCATTTACTAGAAACTAAACCAGAATCTCACACATATGTGTTACTATACATACAGATAGAGCTTTGTTAAAATGTGTTATAGTATCTGGAAGCCATAAAACCATTTCAACGCTTTCACCCTTCCAGGGTAGTAATTAGTTCGCTGTTAAAAAAAAAAATACAGCAGGACTTTGTCCTTGTTTTCAAAGACATTTCATTTCTGGATGCAGTCAGAACTGTGAGATGCAATCTTTAGGTCCTAAATTAACTAATATAGTTTCAGGATATTTTTCTAAAAGTTAGTTGGGGTTGAGCTTAACCTCTTCTCTTCCAGTAACCTCTGTAACCATATATACATTTAATCAGTTACAATAGTAGAGTCTGACATACATGTATATTTCTTTTCTGTTCAGCAGGACATGCTGTTAGTACATTTTTAACAGAAGTGCTTTATAAATACATTTTTCAACACAAACATCTGTACAAATCAGTTTGATATGCAAATGACATATAATTCTTTACAAAACTCCAACTTGGTAATAGAGGAATTAGCGGGGGAAATTACTATACTTAATAACTTGATTACCCATCATCTGAGCTTTGAAAAGTATAAATTTGATTACAGCATAGTATTTAAGAGTGCTGATGATAAAAAAATAGGAAACTAGAAAAACTTGAGAGAGATAGGTTAGCCTATGTTAATCATACAGCATACCGTGACCCCCCCCTGGATTCTCGGGAATGGGGTCCTAGATTTGCAACTAAACAGGATTCTATGGTTAATGAATCCCCATTTGATTTCTTGGAAGGTGCTTCACCAGTTCAGAATCAAAACAATGTTACCAACAATACTGAGAATCTCCCTTTAGAACCCCTGTGACCTTGCGAGTTGGACAGACTCCAGGCAAAGCAACATCACAACTATCAGAATCAGAGATTTCAGACAAAACCTCCCCAGAGAGGTCAGACATGGTGGCAGAACCAGAAATTCAAAGCCAACATTGTAAGAACTCCTCTTTTGGTTTCAGTGATTCTTCATATATTTTGATTACCAACAATAAGGGGGATTTCACCATATACAATTATTCTGCTTACTGTTTAACCTCAGAGTTTGCAAACTTGTTTGAGCATGGACTCACTTTTGTCCCTAATGAATGTGCTTATATGGCAAACCTTCTAATGGATTTTAAACTATTTATTAGAAACTGAACTTGAGTATTTTGTTTGATACCCTTACTAATATCTCAAATACTCTCAGGGTGTGTAGCAAGTTTTGAAAAGATATGTAAACTGAATTTTCAGGGACTGCTGAAGAACAAACAAAAATAATTCTTAAATGACAACCTACTACCTGCTGAGAAAAAAACTTCTAAGAAAACTAAGTAACCAAAACTTAAGGTTGATGAAACCAGACAAAGGTGGTGGTTTGGTGGTGATGGAAGCACATGGCTATAAACAAAAAATGCTTAATATGTTTTCTGGAGCTACCTAAAATAAGATGTCATTGAATGAACTTAATACAGCCTACCAAAAAGGGAGGGACACTCTTAATGATTTATTTAATAGATAAATTGACTTGAATGAATACAACTACTTAAACTTCATAGCCTATTATTCCCTCAGTCTTTGGCTTCCCAAAAATTCATAAAAATATTGAGGAGCCACCAATGACACGTGAATATCAGAGGATTGATAACATACTCACATGCCAAGTTCCTGGATGAAATATTAAAACATTTGGTCACCTAAGAAAAGTACATTTGTAAAGATTCTTGGGACTTTTTGAAGAAGATAAATCTTGAGTTCAATAGAAATTATTTACTTATAACAATAAATGTTCAGGACTTGTCCCTCATGAGCAAGGTAAGGCTATAAGCCAGGACAATGTAAACACCTATGAAACTCTAATTGAAATTGTGTTTAACAATACTTTTATATTGTTTGAACATGAATACCACCATCAATGCACAGGTGGACTTTTTGCTGATGAATCTACCCCCTTATATACATCACCCTGTACAAAATAAAGATGTTACTAGCTCTTTTATCACACACTGAAGCACTGATGGTATGAGCATTAGGAGCATAATTTAGAACAACTGAGATATTTTAAGGGAAGACAGGCATGTTATTTGTAAAGTTGGGGGACACACCGCACAATACATGTAGAAGGGGTTGTAACTTTAAAATTTTAATTGAACACCCTAGTAAAACATCAGTATCTACCAGTCATAAAACCTATCATATGTCCAAGTGTGGTTGTTGCTCCATTTGCCCCTACACTATGATGGGAGAACAAGTAATGATAAAGAATTTTACATTTAACATAAAAGGGGCATTTAACTGCTTAAATAGTGGGGTAGTATATCTGGCATGTTGCCAAAACTTTTCGGTTTCCTACATAAGGAAAACTGATCGCAACTTTAAAGAGAGGGTTGCCGTGCATTTATATGACATAAAAAAAATAATAATTAATGCCCTAGCAAAACATTCGGTTTCCTACATAAGGAAAACTGACCACAACTTTAAAGAGAGGGTTGCTGAGCATTTATATGACATCAAAAAAATAATAATTAATGCCCTAGCAAAACATTCAGTCGAACAATCAGATCATGAGTTTAAGTTCACAATCATGGAAAAGGTAACTCTTGGTGAACGTGGTGGTCCTTGGCAGCTTAAACTGGAAGAATGTGAGTTATATTTGCAACTTATGTTTAATGCAAATTCTTGACTGGGTATACATGATCAGATTTCTGTCAGCTGGCTTTTAAAACTCAGAGCATTGCAAAGATGACTCTGCTGCCATTGTTTAGAAACAAATTTATTAATTTATTTATTCATTCATGATTAAGATTTTACCAAAATATTTCTAATTCTATTTTTTTTGTGCATTCAAGTTAAGTGACAAAAGTTAAATTGTTTAAAAATCATTTAAAACTATCTCTTCAGGTATTTGGGTTGCTATTGTGTATATTTACATTTTTAATTCGGTGATTTTATTGTTTTTGACGTAGGATTTGCACAGGAGTTTGGCTGCCATATGAATTTATGTTGCTCACATTATTCGAAAATGTAGGTCATATGATGTTTTAAAAGTGGATTTGAATGTTGTCAGGCCCTTTTATGTCTTTTGATGAAGTTTTATTGGGTAAAATGAAAGCGTTTATCAACAAGTTTTAGATTGCTGGAGCTGGTTTGTTGGTATCTCTGCTGTCTTGCGTGTGTGGTTTTATCAATTTTTTGTTTTTGTATTTGGTTTGTTTGAATACACCACTACTTCCTTGACTCATATAAAGCAGACTTGAAATGGATTATGGGAAAGAGAAAGACTTGAAGAAAAACAGGTTCACATTTATATGTCAGGCCCCATTGGCAGCTATTTTGCAGAGAATATGACAGCTCAGAAAACAGAGTAAAAAACTGTTTTTAGTTCTAATGTGGAATTTTCCTTTAAGTGGATTATCAGCATAGCTCATCTAATTCTGGCTTTTACTCACTTTTCAAAGAGTATCCATTCTTATTTTTCTGAGCTCTTAAGTGGGTCCCTTGCCATGGCGAAAGTACCCTCATGCTACAAGAACAAACATCATTCCATTGCCTAAGAAAACCTCCCCCTCCAGCCTTAATGACTACAGACCAGTCACTCTGACATCCACTATTATGAAATATTTTGAGTGCCTGATCAAAAAACATTTGCCATTTGGCTTTGCTCCCGATTTTAACCCTCTGCAGTTTGCTTACAAAACCAACAGATTCACGGTCGATGCCATACCATTATGTTGGAGTTGCTGCATATCTGTAAGACAAACTCCACTTGTGCAACCCGCAGGCAAGGCCTTAACCTGGTCTGTGACATTAATAGAACTTGTTGGCAGGATGGATTTGTGTCCCAAAGACTCCCCCCATCTGTGGAATAGACTCCCTTTCCATGTCAGGCAGATTAACTTTCTAGCCCTCTGTAAGAGGAACCTGGACAGGAAACAGAAAATATACCCCTGGGATCCTACCTGTGTCCCTGCTGGATAGGGGAAACAGGTGCTGACTTTAAGGGAACATGGGCAAAATTCTCAGCTTATAAGGGCCTCCAGGCCAATAGCCTAGTATCATCCTATGAACCTGTATCCTCTCCATCTTATATAGAGGTGCTATTGAGAGTATCCTAAGCAGCAAGTTCACAGTGTGGTTTGGAAGTTGTACAGCTACAGAAAGGAAAGCACTACAGAGAGTGGTAAGGGTCGCAGAGAAGATAATGGATACCAGTCTTCCATTGATAAAACAACATTAAACTGAAAGAAGCATCAGAAGGGCCACCAAGTGCACAGACTATTTAAGCATCTGACATTGGGTTGACATCTGCTGCAGGACTACCAGATTCAACAACAGTTTCTACCTAACAGTAGTCAGACTTCTGAACTCAGGCATAAGTCCTAGAGACCTAGACACCAACTAAGTCCCCCCCCCCCACAAATACCTACAGTCTGTTGTACAATATATACCACACAAATTCCAGGTAAGTGCACTATTTATTTATATTATCCCTATCAAGTGCAATATTAGACAACTTAGAAAATGTGCAATCTGTAATGTGTCTTTTATTAAAATGGAGCAGTTATTATAACTTAGGGGAGGGTATACTTACTTTATATTCATGTTGGAAATTTGTTTGCTCTTTTGTATGCATAGTTGGGAGTAGGATTGTATATGTTGGCAGTGTTCACTCTTTTACTTGTATATGTTGTTTTAATTTCTGTTTTAATCTCAGGAAGGAGCTGATGCACAACATTTAATTTAGGGTAAATGTGTGGTCCTAAATGACAATAAAGTTTACTTTCAGTCTTTGAATCTTGAATTATCAGCATTGCTCATCAAATTCTGTGTTTTTGTCATTTTTCAAAGTTAAACAAATAGCCGGCACTGCCCAGCTGTGTGAGTTGTAACCAAGGCAAAGTAATGGACTGAGTCCCCACTCCAGCAGCAATTCCAGTGTTCCCAGTACTTAGAAGTCTCTCCCTATTTACCATAAATACTTTTCAAACCATGCATAATATTTTCTTCTTTATATTTTTACAACAATTATACAAGTCATACAAAAAGCAAAAATATTACTGCATATGACGTACTGTTTTTTGGTGAGAGGGGTTATATACTTGTAGGACACATGCATTTCATTTCTGGTGTATGTCTTCTATGTCAATAATAGTTATATTGTCTGACATGAATGTGTACAGGTCTAACCTTTCTGAATTGCTAATAATGCTGTATTGTTGCAGCACACACCTCCAGAGTCAACAGAGCTGGAGTATGAACAAATGAGGCCTTATGCAGGGTAATGAATTCGGCCCCCACCAGCCATACCCATATCCCATTACTTGGCACTATCTTTCCATATTTACTATAAATATGGTTCAAACCATCATTTTACAGAAAGATACTGGCATCCATTTTGTAAACAAAACAAACAAAAAAAACCTCTCACATTGAAAATAGACTTGGCATGCGAAACAATAAACTTCTTCCCCCTTGAAACTTATATTTAGTGGTAATGCATCTAGCAACCCCTTAAACTTGGAATTTAGACTCAGAATATGATGAAGCACTAATTAGTCTCTATGAATTGGAGGGGGGGGGGTGCAGGAATTCAAAAAAAAATGTGTAACAGTCTGAGACAGCCAACTGGAACAACCCTTTGGGCAAAGGCTTCCCTTTGTGCAGCAGCTCAGGACTACTGTCTGGTGAAGGTAGAGTCACACAGAAGACAAAAGGTATGGGAGTCAAACCATATACTACAGGAATCAGCCCCTTAATTGCCCATAGCCTTACTCATCTGCACCAAGTGTTAGACAAACTGGTGTAGAATAGTTCCTAAATGTTACATGGTTAGCTGGGGGGTCACAGGACTGATTTTTATTATGAAGGCGGCAGCTTTGTGGTCTTACCTTACTAGACAGGACACAACATGGGGGTGGGGGTTGCAGCATTTTTCCATGTTTGTGAGTACCAGAGCTAGTATGTTTGAACCCCTAGTGGGCATGTAGACTATCTGCTCCAGGGTGTTACTATTTACAATATCTTGGAATCTCTGGGCCTGTAAGTTTTGGGTCATGTCAGGTTTATACTGAGGTAGTTGAAGTTGCTCATGCATATGGTATTGGGTTGAATGCTGAGGGCCTCTAGTAAGTCCAAGTATGACATATGGGTTTCTTGGGTCATACAGGGTGACCTATAGTTTGCAAGTATATGATACAGGGCTTCATTTATGGAAATCTAGATGTAGAGAAGCTCAAGTGTATCATCCGGCTTGACTAATCTTGAGGTGAGTTTATTGATATAGCTTAATGAGAGCTTTTCAGTTTCTAAAAACTAAATGAATGACTGTTCATGTAATATAAAATGCCAGGAGGCTGGCAATAGCTTAAAGTTCTAGCCACTAGTGCTAATTTTCCCAGAACTGAAGAAATTTCCCATTGTCACTCAGGGAAGGCTTCATTACAAGGTGACCTAGGCAGCTGCCTAAGGCCTAGTGCTGGCTGAGACCCCAACCATGCAAAATAAATAAAGAATTAAAAAAAAAATCTATTCACAATTAAATCTTAATTAATTTAGAAAAAATGCAACTTCCTGCTCAGAACTAGCATCTTGCTGTTATAAAATATTTTCCATGTGGTGTGCAACAGCTCATTTCATTGGATGGTGGCATGCATGCAAGCAGAAAACCAGGAAATTGGCACATGCGATTTTGAATGGGAGAAAAATAATCCTTTGGGTGATTCTTTGTTTAGAACGACTCCAACTTTATATTTGCTCAGAACAACATTGAATAAACTAGGAACAGAAAAACACCTTGATAATTATTTTTATTGTCAGCTCAGAACAGGAGATTGATTGCTGCAGTGTGTGCGTGTGTGTGTGTGTGTGTGTGTGTGTGTGTGTGTGTGTGTGTGTGTGTGTGTGTGTGTGTAATGTCCCAGCTAAGGTGCACTGACTAACTTAAGTGATATGCTCAAAGTTTCAAACCCTGCACTTTATGTACAGGTGACAAGATCCTTAATCCCCACGCCAACTGCCTGACCTCAAAAACTTAGTTATCTTTTAAGTGATTTAGAGTAGTCTGGTCTAATCAGTCTCTTGTTATGTAGAAAATCTCCGATTCTGCTTTATATGTAAGCCCTGTTCTTGAGCAAGTAACTTTGTAATAAACAGAAGCATCACCATATGAGCTGTGTTCTTAAAGCTGTGGGCTTTGGTTTCCTTAATGTTGACTGTGTATTTATTACTTAGCTGCAAACAAATTGGACACTGAAGTTCATGGTTTAACGGTAATATTTTAAGTATGAATAATTTTATTTAGCTTTTTTTTATCAGGCACATGAGTATGAAATGCACTGTGCTGCGCAAATGTCATATTACTAAGTGATAACCTGTAAGAATTTCACCCCCCCCAAAAAAAAAAAAAAACATGAGAATACACCTGTGTATGCAGAATTGTTAATAGAAATCTCGTACAGTCATGGGAATAAATGCAAAGACAGCTGTACCTGCCAGAAATAAGCCTAGAACTAACACAAAAATCAAGTCACCATGGTGGAATGTAAATATAAATGGCTGGACAACAAAAGAAAAATCCTACACAAAATTAGGAAGTGCTATGCCTAACATAATAAAAACACTCATCAATCTAAATAAAGAACTGACATGTCAAATGAAAAATCATACACAAAATTAGAAAGTGCTATGCCCAACATAATAAAAACACTCATCAATCTAAAGAAAGAACTGACATGTCAAATTAAGTTTACTAAAACCAAATATGAGGTAAGGATAGCTTCCCAGGCAAAGGACAACCACAAGGCTTTTTTTAGCTATGTACGTACAAAACCTCAAAGACAGCATGCAGCAGCAACTAATTGCAAATGATCCACTTAGAGCAGAAAGATATAGCAAATGTGCTGGTCAACAATTTCAGCTCCAGTTTTACTCCCTTCATCTCTCTCCTGGTCTCTGCCATGGAAATACCATCAAACACCCCCACCAACTAACACTACGGAGCAGGTCCTAGCTGTGCTGCCAAAGGCCAAAAACACTGCATTGATGGATTCATAGGTTTGATACTGATCTAACTGTTCCCATGGGTCATTTTAAGGCTATCCAGTTTCCCTTTCAAAGGTGACAATCAAACCTATTATCTTGTATCTGTGAGGTAAAGACCTTAACCATTATGCCAAACCCCAACCTCCAGATAATATCTCTGGATGCTTATTAAATAGCCTGAAATATGACCTTTTGGGACCACCAGAGTCACTATTTAACCAAAGCCTCCAGACAGATGTGCCACATGAGTAGAGAACTGAAAACAAGGATGGGCCTTCAACAGACCCCAGGGAACTATAGACGCATAAGTCTAACTAGTTTCATATGCAAAACCATGGAAAGAATT